>NW_022196911.1:42543082-42555582 GCF_008632895.1 Mastomys coucha | reverse complement strand
TTGGGCAATATTGTCTGGAGTTCTTCCTGCACATTCCCCTGGTCCCCAAATGTTTTCCTTCCCATTAAAAGGCTCATTTATCTCATCAAAAGAAACTAGAGACAAAGACATAGGAATTATTATTTTTTTTTTGCTCATGAAAATATGACTTTTAGCTCCTTTCAGATGAATGGCAGCTGAAGATGAAGTGGCAGGGGATTGGCTAAAAGGAGTTTTAAATACATAGCTTTCTCTTTTGCAAGGAAAATACATATGTATTCCTGACAACAGGGAACCAGAGAAAGTTTGCAAGATTACAATTCATTTTGTCTCCCCTAACAGAGCATGATAAAATTTTGTAGCTAAACAAACAAACAAAAAATTCTGCATAGGAAAATAAATGTCAGCTGTTTCCACTGACTAAGTAAAAATACTTAGTAAAACACTAAGTAAAAATATGGCCCAAATTTTATCCAGAGAAAGGCTGTTATTTATTTGCACAATGACTTTGCAGTAATACATAATAAAATGAAAAAATATATGTTATATTTGAAAGATTCTATAACTTCCAGTAATTAAACAACCCAATGGAGATGTTTCAGCGGCAACTTGCCTGCCTGTTGTTTGCTCTTTAAAGTTTCACTTCATCCTTTATAAATGAAGTTGTGTTTAAGCTAAGTCCAAGAGTATTTAATACTACTGGAGGGAAACAAGGGGCAGAGAGGGTATTTAAAGATGCTTTGAGTATTCAACCACCTTAGAGTAATTAAAGAGCTTTGACAGCTCCAGAATGTTTGAAAAACTATAAGGTGGAACAATAATCTGATTATTCAGTATTTTTGTTTGTATGCCTGTGTGTTCATATGTAACAAGCTGTGTGTGTCTCTGTGTCTGTGTATATGTCCGCACTTGTGTGTGTGTGTTGTGTGTATATATCTATTAGCCAGAAGACAACCTAAGATATCAACCACTGGTTGTTTTGCATTTGTTTGATTTGATTTCCTTTTTCTGTAGTTGTTTTCTGAGACACTCTCTTTGCTTTGGAACTCATCAAATAAGACAAATTGTCTATACAGTGATCCCTGGGATCCTCTAATCTCTGCCTTCCAGGCACGTGAATTAGCATGTACCACCACAATCTGGCTTTTTTTTTATGAGTTCTGGAGATTGAACTCATGTCCCCATGTTTGCAAGGCAAGCAGTTGAGCAACTGAGGTATTTTCCAGAATCTGAAAGCAGTAATTTTATATTATCAACTTTTATAGATGTGCTTGAAAGGTAGTAAGCATTTGCGTTGAGTTATCAAACCAGATAGCCATGTTTCACCAAAGTCTAGACGTAAATGATTAGGTTTTGAAAAACAAATGCATTTTTCTCTTGCATACTTTTTAACTGTAATAACTCTTATTCAAGGTCGCTGTAGTGTTTTCCTAATGTTTGTTTACATAATTTTGAGCCTTCTGGAAGATGTTCAGTGGTATTTTGTTTTTGTTTCGGCTTCTATTTCCCTAATGATAAATACACAAGGATCTTCTTGTAATAAACTCAACAATGTGGAGAGCTAAGCAAATGCTCACATTACATTGGTTATCTCTTGGTCCTGCCCATTTCATGTGTCTTTTGTCCACTTTTCAATGGGACTGTCTGGTTTAGTCTTGCTTTTGTAGTGCTGAGATTGAACACATGGCTTTTCATGTGCTAGGAAAGTGTTCAAAACACGTGGCTTTTCATGTGCTAGGAAAGTGTTCAACCATTGAGGTATATCACCAGCCTGGGTTGTCTATTTCCTTTTTCTCATTTTTAAGATTATAATTTAATTTATCTCCTCCCTTTCCTCTCTCTAAACTCCCAAATATAACCCTCTCATTCTCCTTCAAAATCATGGCCTCTTTAATTAATCATTATTGCATGCATACAGGTGTACACACACATACACACACATATATTTTACACACACACACACACTCACATATATATATACATATATATATAGTTGAATCCATATTATGTTATTTTAGTATGTATGTATATTTTTAGTTCTGATCTATTCTAAATAATGAATTTAAGGAATTCTTTGTCACATACATCAAATGTATGTTTTGAAAATGTTTTTTTTTTCATAGTATAGAATAAAGTTTATTCACAGCATGGGGAGAGGAGTAGAGGGTAGTAGAGAGAGAGTAGAGGAGTAGAGGTAGGGCCGTGAGCACATGGAGGGGGGAGTGGAATAGGGAGAGAGGGGGAGCAGGAGGGAGAAGACCGAGGAGAGCAAGAAGGCATGAGAGCAAAACATTTTCTTTTTTATGTTTGGCTCATCTTTTCATTCTTAGTACCATGCTTTCATTGTTATATAAAAATGTAAATTCTAGTCCAGAAGGATATACAAATGGGAAGTGTGATTCCATCCTTTTTACCCTTCCCCCCCCCCCGCCTCCAGGAAGATGCCCTGTAAAGTCGAGAGCTGTGCAACAAAGACTGAAGAAGAGTATTGAACCACAGGCTAGACAACAATAAAAACAGACATTTGTTTAACAACATACATATTTTCCAGGAACCTTTAACTAACTTTAATTATCTTACTTACCTTAAGTGATTTCACCTATCCTGGAGTCAATTGAGAGAAAAGTCTCCACTGCAGAACTGCCCAAATCAAATTGCCCTGTGAAGATTGTCTTGATTATTAATTGATGGAGGAGGCCCTAGCCCACTGCGGGTGGTGCCGTTTCTTAGATAACTGGTCCTGGGCCAAATGAGAAAGGTAGTTAAGTATGAGTAAGAAGGCCTTCACAGCGTTCCTCCATGCTTCTGTTTCAAGTTCTGGCTTGAGCTCCTCACCTGACTTTCCTCAATAATGCACTACAATTTGTAAGCTGAAACAAGCCGATTCCTCCCCTAAGCTGTTTTTGGTCAGAGCATTTTATCAAATGGACAGAAATGGAACTTGGTATATAAAGTGATTATCAGCATGCTTTCCTACCACTTGCCATGACTAGTTTATAATAGCTATCCAAACACTGTACCTAGTCTCTTGATAGAAAATGTAAACTAGCCTTTGCCTCTTTATTAGGCTGAGAACTTGAGCACAACAGTATAAGCATAATTGCTACTGCACAGTGTCACGGTATGATGCCAGTATGGAGGGAAACACTGGCAAGAGAGAAACAGACAGGTAATCTTCTCATTCCAGGCTTCTCTATGTCAGACCATGACTGATAAAAGACTTGGGAATGGGAGATTGTCCAGTACTTAGAACCACAGAGTTGTAAGCTGGTAGAAGGGAAGATGTAGGGAAAATCATGCCAGTGTATAATTTATTACTTAATTTATTAATTGCAGTTTAGATGAGAGTTTTTCTGATGTTCTAGAGAACTATCTAAAAATCAAAATCAGGAAACTGATGACGTATATGCCCCCGACCTTCTCAGGGATATGTGATTTATATACAAAAGACTATTTTATAGGGCAGAAGACACCATCATCAGTGGCTGCGGCTAAAGGATATAATTTGGATAAATAATATATCCCATTCTTTCAAGTCAGACGTGGAAAAGTGTTCACATGGGCTGCCTGACCTCTCTTTGTAATTCCATTCAGTGTTTGGTTCTGAGGCAGAAAATCAATCAGTGTACCATGTAACTCCTGGATAATTTCTATTCAAGTAAGGAGGAAGGAAATGAGTACACAGGGAATATAATTCTATAGCTTAAAAAAATGTGTTGTGGTTGGTGTCTTTACTTGTCACCTTGGCAAACTACTTGCTATATGGGCAGAAAGAAAGCAGGACCTGAAAAATAATAGAAGTGTACATGCTTTCCGAAGTCATGTACAACTCAGCATTCGCTAAGCTTGGTGGAGCTCGGGGCTTTCTCAGAAATAGAGTTTCTCTACTGATAGATTTGCACCAATAAAAAATATTACTTTTGATTGATAAGTTGTATGGGGTAGGAACATGAGTCATTTCACACATGTGGAGGTCAGAGGACAACTGGTAGCAGGTCACAGGGATGTAACTCAGGTCATCAGGCCTGGTCACAAATACCTTTGTCTTTACCTTCTTATCCATCTTCCCATCTCACCGGCTCTAATTTCATTTCTTACTAGAGAAAAGGATAACTTCTTTTGTCTCTCTTCTATAGAAAATTTTGTGTAAAATATTAAATAATCTATCAAACTACAGAACTGCTGTAATTTTAAAAATCAGTCTCCAGGATTTTCATCAAGGTTATAATTGGATATAGTTCTATTTTGCATGAGCTATTTTGTTTTCCTAAATTTATCATAAGCCTGAAACTAAATGATCTCTTCTCTTTCTTTTGTTATGGAAATTGAGAAGCCCAAGGAGGAATAAAAAGTCTTTCATCAAATATTGTACCTTATCTTCTCATCCAATGCTACCTTTCCTTCTGTATTTTATTTTTATTTTGTTTATTGGTGGTTGTCCTGCATATATCGATGAACCACATTCATGTCTGGCCCAGAATGCCAATGTGAGAAGAGGACATTGGATCCCCTAAAATGGGCTTGTAAACAATTGTGAGCCACTATTTGGGTACTGGGAATCAAATCTGACTCCTCTGGAAGAGCAGCCGGTGCTCTTAACAGGAGAACTATCCTTGATTCTCCATTATCCAGTCATTTTTTGAATTAAGTAGATGTAACTAAATGCCTGGAATATGTTGAGTGAATGGCAAATTCATCTCAAATTTGAAAAAAAAGTATATTTATATGTAAACTATAACATATGTGTGTATGCTTATACTGTATATAAGTGTGTATATATAAGGATATATATGTATATGTGTGTGTATATATATGTATATATATGCATATGTATATGTACTTGTTCATTCTGTAATAGACATGACTACAATGTTAGAAAAATAGTCACTTCAGAAAAAAATGATTAAAAACAAGATTGATATTATATTTTGAATTAGTCCTCTCACTTCCCACACAAATTAACACATCATTAATTGATTAACAGTCACTCCAAGCCAAGGTTGCTTTCTGTACACTGTTCTATAGTTGAGAATACAGCAGGATCACAATGTGTCTCCAATCACAGGCTAGTACAAACCTTGATTAGAGTGCAGTATTGTCCCTTCTTGTCTGCAAGCAGCAATTTCACCTGTAGTCAGTCTTCGGTTTAAAGCAGTTGGATTTCCATCACTTGAAGGTGAGAGAATCAGCCAGTCATTGTCACACATACAACTTAATTAGAAGTAGATAGGGGGTGTTTAGACGTGGATATTTTAAACAAACCTCTCCAAACCAAAGGTACAAGGTTTTACACAGGAAAATGGACCATTGAGTAATAGAGCATTGAGACAGAATATAACAACAACAACAAAAAAAGTTTCTGAAACAATAAAATAAAAATGTGCTGCTTTGCCCATAAGGACATCACTTGATTGAAAAAAAATTAGATATATGGGTACAGCTGGCAAGATGGTTATGTGAGGTAAGCCTCCTGTCACCAAGCCACATGACATGAGTTTGATCTCAGGGACCCACATGGTGGAAGGAGAGAATAGCCAGGGAAGTTAAGAACTAGAATGTGTTCCAAGGGCAGAGGAAAACTAACACTCCTCTATTTGCAACTGCACATTTCTTTTTTACACCAAAGTCACCTACATATGATCAATTTTAGTAGATGGTAGTAGAAGCTCAATGCTTCTCTATGGACAGGGTGTCTGTCCCTGAAGTCTCAATTTTATAATTCACAGCTGCCATAGTCCCTAGACAGCTGTGTTTGCTTCTTAGACCTTTCACCCCTGGAGGACCTCTGCTGACCTCTTGCTGAAAAAGCTCACCACCAAGAAGAGGGACAACATTTGAGTTCATATGCTAGAACTCATGTGCTATTGAGTACTCAAAACAAGTCTAGGAACTGAGTTTTAAATTATATCGTAACTCATTTAAATAGAAATACCCATACTTACCCATACTTGGTTGTGTTGCTGCAAAGCAGAACTGTTGCAAAATGTGCAAAGCCAGGCTTGCTCAGTGCCTGTGTTGTTCCCCAAATCCAGAGTGTGCTATCAGCCCTTGTTTGGTCTTATATCAGGCTGGGGCAGGCTGGGCACTATGGTATCCCTTCCCTGTATTCTGATTGCAGGTATTAGTGATGGGTAGCCTGTTTCACAGCCTACTGATGCCTGTTGGAATACGTTCCTTCCACTGTGAAGAATTCTTCAAGCTGAATTCTGTTGCAGGAGGTATTAAAAATGAACCCTCCCCACAAACTCTCTTTTCCGCCAGACCACGTTCTAGTGCCAGTACTGGCCAGCCACATCACTATGTCCAGGTGGGCTCCTGATATTTTCTCCCAGATAGCAAAATCATCTCCCTTACATGAATGCTCTACACACCCACAATCAGTCATCTAGTGCATAGATATCTGGTAAAAACATGACTCTTAAGGCTTAATTATCCAATCAGGTTTATATATCAATCAGATCACAATTTACAAGACGCCAATACAATAATTTCAGAGCCAAGCGATAAAGACAATGTTTTAACCCAATTATTCTAACCTTGTAAAAACCTTAGCTACCTGTGGCTGTTTAAAACCACGTGGAGTCAGGATCGTCCTCTTCCCCTGCCTCCATGATGGTTTTTTTTCTGCTTCTCCTGCTCTCTGACCTCTCTCCCTAAACTTCTCGCTCCACCTCCGTATTCCTGTCCAATCATAGGCCTGACACTGCCGTAATGTGATTGGACAGAGAATGTGCTGTAACAGAATTCCTTTCTGGAGTATGTAGGAAAAGATACTGCGGTCTGGCCTCTCAAGAAAACTGACATTTCTATTGTTATACCAAATGTGCTTTGAAGGCCTAGCATTGTGAGATGATGGCCTCCTTTGAGGACATAATTTATTCCTCGAATTATTCCACCTTGGGCCCATGCCCAGTGGACGTTTTTGATGGGAGAATAAAGCACCAGATTTGGTTGAGTGGGAACAGAGTTGTGCCTAGTGGTAGAAAGGGGAGCTTTTTTTCAAAGAAGCCAAAGAAGCTTCCGTCATTACAGACCTATACTAAACTTTGAATACATAAACGTTAACATAGATTTTCTATATTAAGAGGAAGAATCTCATTTTCCATGTAGTTAGTATACAAGATGCTTAAGAAGTGAAGCCATTGGCATTACCCTGCGATTTCTGCAGGTATAGGCTTTGAATCCTGGCTTCACCCACTGACTATGAAATCTGAAGAAAGTTACTTAACTTCTGGAAGTCAAATTTGTTTCCTGTGAGTGTCGGGGAGACATTTCTTTCATCTGTGATCTCCAATAGGGTTTTATGAGCCTCACTTGGTATAGTAAATGTTTTGAGCCACAAAGCTGTTCAGGAATTGTCTCCTATTGTAACATGATCTCATACTTCATGCTTTAGAATTTAATAACACCACTTTTTTTTTTTTTTTTTTTTTTTTTGGAGAAAGGTCTCAGTAGGAACTATAAGGATCAAATCTGCCCAGAAGTGACCCATCTAGAATGACAGCTGTATTGGGTGCCATCCCTCTGTCACATGTGAAGAGGGATCTTAGGTTGCCAGAGAAGTAATTTATTAGAGCTATTTTAATATGTTGTATGAAACAAACCAAGCTCAGCTGTTGTCCATACCTAGCCTATATGGTATCAATTTGTAACATGTGCCTATTTACAAAAAGGAAGGACTCAAAATGATTTATATTCAAATATAGAATACAACAGGAAATAATAGCAGAGAAATAAAGAATTATGTTGTCTAGAGCAATAATAATGTATCATGTTATATGGGCTCAGGGCTTGGGGATGCTACCAAAATAGAAAGCACTGTTTCTGACCTCCCAACAGATAGAGTCTGGATTGGTTTGCAGATACATCATTTCTTAAAGATTGAAAAAAAGCTATGGAATAGTTAGCCATGAGCTGGGTACAGACCATTACAATTCTAGGGAAGACAGCTGGCTATCACCAGAACATACTATTTATTAGACATTTGTCAGAAGTAAAGAATCAAGCTTCAAAGTACGTACCCAGGGACATCCACATGAATCTGGACAAGTGATAATTTTAATCTATTTTGTGAAGTTAGTATGAGTCTTTCCTTTATGTTTCTGTTGTTTCAAAATTTTTATATTTCTTGTAATTATACTTATGTATTTCAGCAAAGTACCAGTCAACAACATTTTGACTTTTTAAAAGCAAAAATAAACAAAACAAAAAACAAAAAGGAAATAAATGATTGCAAAGTAGGACTGGCCCCTTGCTAAAACATGTTGAGAAGTCCCACAGACAAAGTCCTTAAGGAAAAAATGGAAATTTTACTATTAAGAGAGGCCTGTGGCCTTCTATTAATTTACAAATGAGTAGATTCTATAAAAGTTCTTAGAGAAACCACCCCATCCTGAAGTTGATAACAATTGGTCACAATTTAACTGTGAGACTCAGACTAAAAGCTAATAGATCCAGAAGAAACATGTTGAAGGTAAGACTTGTACTCATACCCATAAATCCCTGAGGAAGTAGAATGTGCTAAAAGTCTGAAATTTGCAGTGTATGGGAAATGGTCTTTTAGCTGGGTAGCTCCAAGGCACACACTGCACTGGAAAGTAAAAGTGAGTCATCTTTTGTTTGTGACAAAACTTGAGTTATTGAACTGGCAGCTGTGAAAATAATTATTCACCAAGTCGATTTTCAGTGAATAAGTTGAATTTCTGATGAGAAAGAGTTGTTCTGAAAGGTCAGACAGATCATCTGCTTCTCTCATTCCCATTTTGCCACAGAGGATAATTCAGTGTGGACTTCTAGGAGTATGTGTCCCTAGAACAGAATTGTGGGCAGAGAGGGAAGACATTTCCTACAATGCCTGGTTCCAGCTTGGCCTGTCTAGCTTTTTCTGCTGTAAATACTTTCCTGATATTCTCTTCCATCGCCTTTGCTTTCATGATCCCTTATACCCTTAGTCTGTGTGAATATTTGACATGTGTCAGTTGATAGATTAAGATATGAAAACATCTTACAATGTTGTTGCTCCAACAGGGAACTAATTAGTAGTTTCCAGGGACCTGAGGTAGTGCAGAATCTCTGTGTAAAGTTATAAAAGAGCAGAAGGAGGGAATTGGACACTGATGGAATCAGTCTGTGAGTCTGTGTATTGACTATGGTATAACTACATGTGTGTGTGTACATGTGATAATATTGCATAGGGCTAAGTACATGCAAATATGAGCACATGCGTATTTGGAGAATCTGAATACTATTGTTCACTTATGTCAGTGTAAACCACCTAGATTATGATGTTATATTGTGGTTTGATGAGATATGAGGGTTTCTCTGTATCCTCCTCATCCTACGTCAGAAACAATCACTTACAAGAAATGTGAGACATTGTATCATTTGCAAACATTTGTGTTTGTGGTGTATGTGTGTAAATACATTTACAGTAGTATTGTTTTGTGCAATTTTGAGTATGAGTATACTGCTGCTTAGTTGTTCTTATCTATTTGTCTTAGTATTTTTAAATATAGTTCAGGTAATTTGTCTCAAAATGACCTGAGAAATTAAATTCAGATTCTCAGTTTGAATTTAGTTAAAGTATTCTTAGATACTACTTACTTGGTAATGGCCTCTTCTCCCTCTTCTCTCTCTTCTATAAGTTCTCATGGCACACTTTTGTTAGTTACATGCATGTAATATTCTTTAATGGATCCATTTTTCCCTATGATATTTTCCATAATTTTATCTTCATAGTCAAAGCTTTAACTATGTCAGGCTCAAGTCTGAGACTTATTCTGGAGATTCTTTATATGTATCTTACTGCTTTATATTAAATGTTATGTAGTGTCTTGTCCCTCATTTTGTTAATAACGGGGTAGTACTTCATTGTAAAAATGTATCCCATTTTCTGTTTCCATTCTTCTGTTGAGGGACATGAGTTGTTTATAGCTTCTGGCTATTAAAAATAAGGCTGCTATAAACATAGTTGAGCATGTTCCCTTCTTATATGTTGGAGCATCTTTTGGGTATATGCCCAGTAGTAGTATAGCTTGGTCTTCAGGTAGAGCTATTTACAGTTTTCTGAGTAACCATGAGACTGATTACCAAAGTGTTTGGACCAGCTTGCAATCCCACCAGCAATGGAAGAGTGTTCCTCTTCCTCTACTTCCTCACCAGCATCTGCTGTCACCTGAGTTTTTGAACTTAGCCATTCTGATTGGTGTGAGATGGAATCTCAAGTTCATTTTGATTTGCATTTCCCTGATGATTAAGGATGTTGAACATTACTTTAAGTGCTTCTCAGCCATTTGATATTTCTCAGATGAGAATTCTTTATTTAGCTCTGGACCCCATTTTTAATAGGGTTACTTAGTTCTCTGAGTTCTTTATATATATTAGATATTAGCCCTCTCGCAGATGTAGGATTGGTAAAGTTCTTTTCCCAATCTGTTGGTTGCCATTTTGTCCTATTGACAGTATCCTTTGCCTTTACAGAAGCTTTTCAGTTTTATGAGGTCCCATTTGTCAATTGTTGATCTTAAGAGCATGACCCATTGGTGTTCTGACTTCATGAAATTCGCAGTCAAATGGATGGAACTATGAAATATCATTCTACCTGAGGTAACCCAAACACAAAAGAACACACATGGTATGTACTTACTGATAAGTGGATATTTGCCAAAATGCTCAGAATACACAACACAACAAAGGGGAGAGAGAACCTGTAGGGACTACCTTCATTAGATAGGTATCACCCCCCCCCAGTTGAGGGATGGGGCCACCTACCCATCTCAAATTTTTTAACCCAGGAATGTTTCCTGTCCAAAGGAAAGAGGAGGACAAAAAACTGGAGCAGAGACTGAAGGAAAGACCATCCAGAGACCTCCCCACCTAGGAATTCATTCCATATGCAGATACTAAACCCAGACACTGTTGCTGATGCCAAGAAGTTCTTGCTGACAGGAGCCTGGTATAACTGTCCCCTAAGAGGCTTTGCCAGAGCCTGACCACTACAGACATGGATGTATGCAGTCAACTATTGGATTGAGCATGGGACCCCAGTGGAGGTGTTAGGAGAAGTACTGTAGAAGCTGAAGGGGATTGCAACCCCACAGAAAGAACAATATCAACTAACCAGACCACCCAGAGCTCCCAGGGACTAAATCACCAACCAAAGAGTACACATGGAAGGATCCATGGCTCCAGATACATATGCAGCAGACAATAGCCTTACCTGACATCAATTAGAGGGGAAGCCCTTGGTCCTGTGGAGGCTTTAATGGCCCAAAATAGGGGGATGCTAGAGTGGTGGGTGAATGGGTGGAGGAGTACCGTCATAGAGGCAAAGAGGAAGGGCAAGATTGGGAATTTATGGAGGGATAACCAGGAAGGGGATATCATTTGAAATGTAAACAAATTAAATAAATAAATAAATTTAATAATTGGGAACTTGGAGAGATAGTTCAGTGGTTAAGAGCATTTCCTGCTCTTTCAAAGGATTCCAGTGTGTGGCACACAATTTCCTGTAACTCAAGCTACAATGGATCCAATGCCCTCTTCTGGCTTCCATGGGCACCTCACACAAATATACCAATATACTCACAGATGCATATATATATTTAGTAATAAAAATAAAACCTTTAAAAATAGATTAATTCTTGGATTTTTGTTCTTATTAAGTATAAAATTACCCTTGTGATTTTTCCCATCATAGCTTTATAACCTAGTGATCATTATTACCTTGATTTATTATGTGAACAGGGAATGCTCAATGCTGGTATTCAAATTTATCACCCCTTAATTATAAGCTGATGTTTTTCTATAAAGAATAACTTTCCCTGAACAACAATTTGATTACCCTGAGGTGTCATTGATACAATAGTGCATGGCTTTCCTTTTATTTATCATTATCAAAAAATGTTAAAGGTGAAACAGTGTCAGAACAGCTGTGGAGATTAATTGAATAGGCTAGGGGAGGAGCAGTGAAGCCAAGACAGGAAGAACAGTATGGGAAATGCCTCAGGCCCATGCTTGATGTATTCAAAGAGCATCAACCTTTATTGCAATGTGAATAGATATATCCTAGTACAAACACCCATTTAATACAACACAGGTCAGATCAAAACAAATGCAAAGCAAAACAAACAGAGGACAGGGCTGTGCTTGGATTCCTGAGAATGCACAGCCCTCCGTATCACAACAGCTTCCCCCATGCCAATCATTCATCAAGAGTCACTGCCAGGGCATTGCTATGCTTCCCTCACTTTCTGGTGATGCATGCTTATCTTTTTAAAGATAGAGTTTCTATATCTGTGTTCTGAGTTATAAATATTCAGAGGCTTCATTAATTCAAGGCAAAATGGGTATTGAACAATTAGGCTTGAGGGGAAAAACAGAAGTCACACAAACAACCACAGTGATAGGATTCAAATTACAGTGTCATCTCTGATGCCTTTAAAAGGCGGCTGTCTCTCACAGATACAATGTTTCTAGGTTTCTTCCCCTTCTTTTTTTTTTTAATTCTGAGCTATGCCTCT
>NW_022196911.1:42540464-42542782 GCF_008632895.1 Mastomys coucha | reverse complement strand
TTTTTAGTGGAGTGTTTT
This sequence comes from Mastomys coucha, assembly GCF_008632895.1. Lineage (NCBI taxonomy): Eukaryota > Metazoa > Chordata > Mammalia > Rodentia > Muridae > Mastomys > Mastomys coucha. The sequence continues at coordinate 42,542,764 of NW_022196911.1, read as the reverse complement.
TTCACATATGCTGATCAGATTGATTTAGGAAGTCCTTTTTCATACTAGTTGAAAGCCACTGTGGAAGCTTTGTCCTTCGAAGAGGTCATGCACTAAAACCAAGAGAAGACTGTTGAAACCATGAGCAAGAGATATGATTTTATGACATGTTAAATATATTTAACTTAGTTCCAGAAATAATATCTTCAGGGATCTGGGGGGATGACTCAGTGTTTAAGAACACATACTACTCTTACAAAGGTCCAGGATTTGATTCCTGGCACCTATCTTGGGCAGTTGCCTACAATACCACCTCCAAGTGAATCCATAGCTGTTAGCATCTATGGGTGCCTAGACACACCTAGCACTTAACACACACATACACACACACACACACACACACCTCCTAAATATGTTCTCATTTTATGCCTAGCTTTACACTATGAAGTAGTGAGACATCAGAATGTTATTCAGCACATCTGTTCATAAATGGATTTACACGTTCTCAGGGCTTTGTCAGGTCAGATCCTGGCAACACTGCGAAGAGCACTGGGTCCACAGACATTGCCTGCTTCCATCTTAATAATGACCACTTTAGGCATGGAACATATAATTAAGCTTCTGGCACAGAGCATCTCAGTGAAGAAAATTGCTAAGCAACCAGTCTGCAACCTACTTAATTAGCATAAACAAAAAATTCACCACTCCGAAGGGTCTTCCTGGGGCACCCAAGGGCCCCTTTTCATTTGCAGCGTTTTGTGAGTAATTTTGTAAAGAGGAAGAGATAATGAAGATTATTACACTGCTGCCCTGTTAGCTGCATTTAGCCTTGGGATTGGAAAGAATGAGAAATTAGCAGATCACATTAGCCTTTTTGTCATAGGAATTCTGAAAGTCATCAATTGTTAAGTAGATTTGATTCAAGATCTGAGACCCATTCTGTGGGTCCTTAATTATAAGAGGGCTCTTGTCCACCTTTTACTGTGATGGCACTTGGGATAAAAAGAGTTTCTGACTAGACTCCATGAGGCAAAATCTTAATTTTATTTTTTAACCTTAGAGAACATTTTGAAAACATTGGTGACGCTTTGCTTGCATTTTTGGTAACACCTACTGTGTGTCTGACATAAGTAGATGTAGTAGTTGCTTGCCTTTCATGAAGCTTATATTCTCAGGGTTAGAAAGACCAGTAGCATTCAGAAGAATTATATATCAAGATAACAATGATTGATGTGTGGAAAGGGGGCTTTAAAATATTTAGAGGGTCTTAAACGGAGTTGATGTAAATTTATTTTATTTTAGTGAGCTTTCAGGCTGTGCAGTTGGATAAATGACTTCAGGAGAATGAGTGACAGAGGAGGGAAGCCCTCTGAAGGGTAATGCGGTCACCTGAGCAAGAGATGATAGGAGATATGAGCATGTGACTTTAGTGATGCTAGAGAGAAGAGGAATGAGGGAGATGCAGGATGCATGAAGGATAGATACAGCAGAATCAACAACGCAGTAGGAAGGCAGGCAGCACAGCAATGACTATGTTCCTAACAGCAGGTAGTATGGTGAACCATGGAGCCACTGAACACAGTGAAAATTTAAAATTGTTAGCTCTATTAGACAATAATATTTCTATTTTTACTTTTGTGCCTTCTACTTCACTGTGACAATGCACAGTACGATATGCACACCTGGTGCCAATGGAGATGAGAAGAGGTATCGGATCTCTTGGGATGGGAGTTACATTCATTTGCCAGCTACCATGTGAGTGCTAGGAATCACGAACAAGAGAGCCTCCAACTCTTCTGGAAGTGCTTGTAACTACTCAGTCAGCAACTGCTGATCAGACCAGCAACTGCTCTTCCTAAACACACAAACAAAAAATTACCAGTGCATTTATATATATCAACTGTGTACAATAGTGTGTTTGCAAAAAGCCCAGTGACCCAGGCCTTGCTTCATGGAGAAAATACACATCAAAGCATGGACTTTAATGAAATTACACATACAAACTTATAAATGAGGATCTAGAAGGAAAACAGCTTGGTTTTTCTGGGAGAAGAGAGGACATGAATCTGTTAGAAGAGACTGGGGTCATGCAGAAAAAGGCTTTTCCAGCAATGTAGTTCTAAATGGTAATAGTTAAGTAGAAGGAAATATGCAGTATATGCTAGTCTTATGGCTGAAAAGGGCAGGGTGTAGAGCGGTTTTCTATACTTTTAAAATTAGTATTGTTTAGATTTTGAATTGCGTGGTAGAGGTAGGACATTTCATTCCTTCTTAAAAGGGGGAACCAAATACCCACGGAAGGAGTTGCAGAGATTAACTAT
>NW_022196911.1:42531523-42539655 GCF_008632895.1 Mastomys coucha | reverse complement strand
AAAAAAAAAAAAAAAAAAAAAAAAAAAAGGGTCTTGTGAGACCCTTTGCCGTCTTTCATCAAAAGAAAGGAAGTGGAAAAAAAACTATTCAGTATCAACTCTCTACAGAAGAAAAGCATAAAGGACCGGGACCCAAAATAAGAAAAGCTACAGTATTTCAGCTACACTTAGTTCTTGTTCGCATGGGAACATGTGAGCGGTGGGGTACATTTACAGAGGAAACCACATGTAGTTAATCTTCAGACATACTGGAAACATAGTGTTTCTACTCATAGTCTCTAGCCTTTCTCTTATACACTGTTCAAGGGAAGGAGCCTCCCCTACCCTCTCTCTTATTCTTTTTTTTCTCTTTGATTCCTTGCAAAACAAACAAACACCCCCAAAAGTATGTTCAAGTGTGGTTTGGTTTGTTGCTGCTACCTCAATATACTTATCTGAAAAAAATATAGCTTTAAGAGTCTAGTAGTTCTCAATAGCAAAGTGTAACAAGTAGAGGGTATATGAATATCTGTTGAGTGGAAGATTGTGAAAGGATTGTTTTCAGATATGAAACTTCCCCCTTTTTCTTTCTTCAGTTTGAAGTGCTTAAAGTATAATGTGTGAATGTCAGCTAAAACACGATCCAAGTTCAATGACAATCCAAAGTGAAGCTAGTAGGGCCGGGAACCCATCCATTTCTACAGCAGTCTTGGTTAAATCTTATATCCAATATTGTTGAAAGAAATGGCTCAACATCAGAGATTCTCATTACACTGCATGAGGAAATGCTTTATGTTCATGAACTCTGTATAAAGTTAGCTTCCCTTCAAAGATCAAATAAGAGATGTGAATGTGATAGACAGATATGAAATAAGTGCTTGTTTTATTTCTGATCCAATCAGAAGTCTATTGATACTATCTTTTTTTCTTTGAAATACAAATTAAAGTTAAAAAATGAAAGAGCAGGGTGTGTTGGGGGATGGGAGGGAGGGAAGGAAGGATGCAGTGAAAACAAAGACAAATAAATAGATGAATATATGCTTGAGAAGACCTGAGAAACTTCTAGTGGAATAAAGGAGATCTGCTAAGGTTCTGGGGGTTATAAGAAATCATGAATTCTAGTGTTCAAAGTCATGGAGTACAGAGAGTGAGAGGAAGGACATAGAAGCAGGACCTCAAAAGGCTAATGCTTCATGTGCAGGGCTAGAAAACCTGCCCTTACATGTGTTGCATGCAGTAGAAACCTATAATATAGAATCCAACTGTTATTTTTCCAAATGTTATTGAGTTGTTACCATGTCACAAAATATTTGTTTTATAATAATATAGTAATAATGGGATGTGGGGGCACAAATGAGAGCTGATTTACGCTGGACTTCACTGAGCACCAATTTAAGACTTTATTCTGTAAAACATATCTAGCTCCTGCAGTATGAGAAGGTTACTCTGGCCCCACAGTAGAGCAGGTCTTGGAATAGACCAGCCGTATATGTCGAAAGTTCCATGATGATGAAACTAACGGAATGGGATAGCTGGGTGTGGCTAGTCCTTTTACATCAATGCAGGATTTTATCACCTGCAAAAGTTAACACTGGAAATCAGAAAAATAAAGTTCCCAACAAATTACAGAAAAAGAAATCATGATTTCAGAAGGGTATGCCTTTGCATCAGGCTACGTTCTTAGCTGTCTTCTATCAGATGTAGTTTATAAGCTGTGGATTGGATACACTTCCATGTAAAAATAGAATAAAGAAGACATTGCGCCTTTATACTTATTTGTGTGGTGGGTGTGTCGTGTGTGCGTGTATGGGTAAAGGACAGAGGACAACTTCGGGTATTACTTTTCAGGTACCACTCACCTTGAATGTTTAAAAATAAGATCTCTTCACTGGTCTGAAGCTCACAATTTTAGTTAGGCAGGACCTAGGGAGCCCCAGGGTCCTGTCTTCTCTCTATCTCCCCATTGCCAGCTTTCAAAGCACATATCACTATGCCAGGCTTATTTACATGGGTTCTAAGAATTCATCTCAAGTCTATTTCAACAGGTGAAGAAGCCACTCTCCAAGTGACTTTATCTGAATTGGATATTTGAGCATCTCTGGTGTTGTCAAGCTGGTGCAGAAGACAATCCTAGTCTTATTAGCTCACTAACCAAGTGGAATGGAATTGTGGTTTCCCCAGATGATTTAAGCATGAACAAAGACTGGGTTTTGACTTCCTGTCCATCCCTAAAAGTCATAATTTTTCTCTGAGACCTGTTGAATTCTGGGGTACTATTGGTACATTGGACTGAAGATTTAAAGATCCTTTCCAGGTTGGAGTGGAGAAAATGGATGCTGATGGCAAACAGGGGAATGTGAGTGGGAAGGAGGCTGACTAAGAGATGAGATGGCTAGCTGGATCTTCAAGGAACTCTCAGCTTTGCGATCAGAGTGAGGAAGGTGGACCTTTGCTGGCATGAAGTAGGGCTAGACAGTCTGGAAGACAGTAGTGGAGTGAGGCCATATGAGCAGAGAGGGGATATTAATAGGGTAGCAGCAGGCATAATGAGCAGAGAAAAATCTGCTTGGTCAGCATCAAACCAATTACAGATTCAGTGAGAACAGGACAAGTTGGATTGGAATATTGACCTTAGGTGTGAGCTTTCTGCACCCTTTCATAAGCTCATATGTTAAAAAGCAATAGGTAATGAATGACAAATGCAAAGCTTCAGACAGCTTTAATTCAAGTCTAGTGACCAGTTACCACACCTATGACTTCAGGCAAGCTGTTGTTTTGTGGAGGGTCCTAGTCGGGCATTTGTGAAGAAATTTTCCTAAAATAATTACTTTCTAAAGTTATTGTTAAAAAAAAAACTATATAGAGCATACATTAATATTATTGCAATGCTTTACACAGGGGAAAAGAATATTATCAAATTTCCTGCCTTTTTCCAAATTTTCTATCAAAGGGCATTATTATCCTTTTAACCTAGGAACACCCAAAATAAGCAGCTTTGTTTTATTTCATTTCAGTTCTTTGAGACAGGGTTACTGTCTTGGTTGGCCTTAAACTCCCAGTGTAGCCAAGGAGGACCTTGAACCTCTGATGCTCCTACTTCTCTATCCTGACTGCTAGGTTTTTAGGCGTGTTCCATCATTCTCAGTTTTGGTGATGTTCTTGATCAAGCCCAGGGCCTGATGCATTCTACAAAATCACTTTATCAATGTTGTTGTATCCCTAGTCCCAGAAATGTGATTAAATAGATCTTTGAAAAGTCAGACTGTATTATTTGTGAGAATATGTTCCTGACCAAGTGCCCATGCAGGTTTTTTAATTACATGCCTGCAGATTTTACATACTAAAGAATGGCATGATATCATTGTCCCTAGGTTTGTTCAGAATACCATAACTTTGAGAATAATTGAAACATTGATTTGTTTTGCTGTCTGGTCATCCTTCTTACTTCTGTGGAAATTGCTACACTGTCAATTTTGATTTCCTCATTTTGGTTGGCATTTACTATAAAATTAGGCCTCATTTTTAAAGATGCCCTAGACATCACCTTTCTCACCTGTGAAAGCTCCCAAAGTCTGCAAGGTTGCTTTATAAAATCCAAACTGGCTCCTATGCAAAGTGTAACAGTGGGTAATTTTTTTTTCCATGACATGTGTGGAGAATGTGTGAAGCTCTAAAGCATTGCTCAGTTAACAGGGCCTGATTTGAAGAGGTCTGTGGGTGAGAATTCTGGTTTCTTTAAAAACACAGAAATATTATAAGAATGTGTGTTTATTTTAATCTCAGCGGTGGGATATAGGGCTGCTTCAGATGATCCATAACACCTGACTGATTTGTCTCATCTAGCAGGGGTATGTTTTTTTTTTCAGCAGCAGGTAGTTTCTGTGAGTGTGTGACATTTGAAATTCTGGGGACTTTCAGAGAATATATAAGTGCCGGGGGCGGGGATTTGGTATTGTTTGGTGGCGGGTTGCTGTTGATTGCTATTGGTTGCTGTAGTCATGCACGAAGAGAAAAGAAGAAATCAGATATCCTAACAGCAAAGTTTAAACTTGTCCCAAGGAACTCAGTGCCCCCTTCAGCAGGAAGTAGTTTAAAGATAAAGTTGCCCCTTTCCTACCCCCAGAATTTATTTGTGGATTCCTCTGTCTCTCTGTCTTTGTCTCTGTTTCTGTCTCTGTCTCTGTCTCTCTTTTTCTCTCTTTTTTTTCTCTCTCTCCCTCTCTTTCTCTCTCTCTCTATCCTTCTTCTCCTACCTACTGTTAGGAAGTTGAATGGGTGGAAGAAGAGGGGTAAGGAAGGATGAAAGAAAAAAGATCTCATCAAGTAGCCAAAGTCTGGCTACAGGTCTTACAACCCATTGCTTAAAACTTCAACCAATGTACTTCCCCCCCCCCCCCACAGTAATGCCAGAGGCAGGGGATCATGGCAGGGACTTCTTGGACTAGGGTCAGAAAACCACCACTTTCCCCACTATGAGACCCTAGATCGAGCTCATGCTACTCCAGTCCATTTAGCTCTGGAAATATAATGAAAACCAAGAAAAAGAAAGGGGGCTGGAGGATTGCTCAGCGGTTAAGAGCACCCACCGCTCTGCTCTTTCAGCTGACCCTAGTCTGACTTCAAGCACCTCCATGAGACAGCAGACAACCACTTGTAACTCTAGCTCACTCCATGGGATATGATGCCCTCTCCTGCCTTCCATGGGCACCTGTACTCTCATGGACATATACATAGATACCGTATCTTCATGGGATTGAAAAAAATCTTATAAATTATTTTAAAAACAAATTAAAAATGAAAAAAAAAAGAGGCTTGGGAAAATATTCCTTTGTCTGTTTCCCTCACCAGCTTTCCACTCATGTAACAAAGGTCCTCACACTGCAGGCAGGTCCAGCGCAAGCTTGAGGGTTTGTTTACAGATTATTGACTGGCTGACAAGGAACTGAAGGCTGGGAGTTAGCAATCAGGGAAAATTAAAACTGTTTTGCTTGAAGTCGATGCCAATTAGAAGATGAATCCAGACAGAAAATAAAGCATATCTGAAATGACTGTATAAGTCAATGGGGAAGTCAGAGTAATAAAGACGCAACTAAGTATCGTGCTGGTCTTTTTATAGGCACTTAAGCAAGGGCTTAGAAATGGGCTCTGCACTTCAGAGGGTTGAATGATTTCTTTTACTTGAGTTTATTGAATTTACTGCGATTTTGTGCTTTGCCAACTTACTCTTATCTTCGGAAACTTAGGTTAAATGTTATTAAAATATAAACACATTTTCCATTAATAAAATTTTAGTAGAGATTAGAGAAGCAAATAGCTAAAGGATCTGTTCATTAAAAAGAGAAAAATGGCTTCCAAATGGTAAAGTAGCCCATGTTGTTCGTTTGTCCAGTTTTTACTTATGGAATACAGGTACCAAGATTTCAGATAGAACTTTCTTTTCTTATTTATTTATTTTTTTATTAGTTATTTTCTTTATTTATATTTCAAATGATATCTTCTTTCCTGCTTTCCCCTCTGAAAAGAGAAAAAACAAAAAACAAAAACCCTCTTCCCTCCCCCCTCCCGCTGCTCAGCCACCCACCCTCTACCACTTCCTGGCCCTGGCATTCCCCTACACTGGGGCATAGACCCTTCAAAGGCCTCTCCTCCCATTGATGACCGACTAGGCTATCCTCTGATACATATGCTGCTGGAGCCATGAGTCCCTCCATGTGTACTCTTTGGTTGGTGGTTTAGTCCCTGGGAACTCTGAGGGTACTAGTTAGTTCATATTGTTGTTCATCCTAAGGGGCTGCAAACCCCTTCAGCTCCTTGGGTCCTTTCTCTAGCTCCTTCATTGGAGACCCTTCAGATTTTCAATCTCAGCCTCTCTCTCTCTTTCTTTCTTTCTCTCTCTCTCTCTCTCTCTCTCTCTCTCTCTCTCTCTCTCTCTCTCTCTCTCTTTCTCTCTCTCTCTCTCTCTCTCTCTCTCTCCTACTTTCCCTATCTCTCCTAAAGCAAATTAGGAACTTCTGGGAATTCACATAACTATTTCCAGAAGGAATGACCTGCTCACTTACAAGCAAAGGAGAGACATTCAGATAGACTCTCGGATAACTGATCCTCACCGTTCCATTCCCTCTAATATAATAGTTAATTTACTCTTACTAATCTCCATACCCTTGAAATAGGCTATATGCTCATAAATAAGGACACATGGAAAAATATAGACTTAGCCAAATTTTACATCTTTGCTTGAAATAAGTTTATATGATTTACATTAAATCCACTATGTTTTGGTGATAAACCATTTTAGTTGACCTTTTGGGGTCTGGAGTTGTGGCTCAGTGTAGAACACTTGCCTAGTATGTGCAAGACCCCATGTTGCATCCCCAGCACAGCAAAAGAAAAAAGAAAACATCTCACCTTAACTACTCTGTGCTGTTCCTCATGCCTTGCACCACAGACTCTGCTTAACCCCTCCTATCAATAGAATCTTAATGTTGAAGTGTGTGCTCAGTCAGAAAGCTAATAACCTCATTTTACCCACAAAGCCCATGCTATAATGTTTCTTTCCAATATACAGCATTCATTTATGTAGTAATATTTCCCAGCAGAGTGATATGTGGAATGAACAAATAAGGTTAAGGATAACCTAAAGCCACTATGGGTCTCTTGAGACTTGGTACATTCCTCACTCTTTCTCCTTGTTCTTTTTCTTTCTTTTTTTTATATAAAAAAAATAAAAAGTGTAATTTTCAAGAAGTTCAAAGACTAAATATGTACTGGTAAATGGAAAGGCTTTTAGAATTTCACAGGATTGGTTTTGGGATGCATGTGTGTTGTGCATAGTTTTCTTCACAAGAACCTCTAATGGCAGATGAAGGCAGTGGGGACCCCATGAGGCCACAGCTTAGCTGGAAGCAATCTGCCAGCAAGTAAGGGATGTCTTTGAAGTCTGGTATTTTTATCTTAAATATTCATGTGAAGTCTTATTTTAATAAAAAAAATCAGTTATTTCAGATTATATAATATCTAGTACAATTGACACTCCAGGAAGCCTTTTCCTTTTTCCAGAGGCTTTGAATGGACATTCAGTGAGGGGCTTGGTGTCCTGGACTCTAGAAGCCCCACAAGACACTAACACAAAATGTGTCTGTAGGAAGTATGACTGGTTTTAAAGTATTTGTCAATGTCCTGATACCCACTGTGTCAACTAGCATATTGCTGTGATGAATTAAGACCTAATTTGAAACATAATTTCTTACCTACCTTTGTCAAGGCTCTAAATTCATACACAGAAGAAACCCATATAAGTGAGAGCTGTCCACTGCAAATGGGAGGAGCTCCGTTGGAACAATGAAGACATAGGTCCTAATTGGACAAACATCAGAAAGTAGAGTTAGTCTACATGAAGAATCAACTCTGATGACAGCAAAAGGGACAGGGCCCAGATGACAAGGGCTGTGTGTGTCTCCAAGGTGAACTGGCACTTCTTGATTCCCTTCTGAGCATACATTACACACTGTGACCAAAACTGTGGATCCTCTAAACCAGTTCTGCTTTAGAGGTCCAAGACACACTTCTGACCTCTGTAGGCACCCAACAACACACAGACACACATGCATAGATGCAATGAAAACTAAAGTAAGTTTCTAAAAAAAAAAAAAGCAAGTAAACGTAGGAACTCTTCATTGTGACAATATGTCTTGTGCTAAGTAATCTTCCCTCAAAGGAGGGAAGATTTATTGTAGGCCATACTTTCAGGGGTTTCATTGCTTTAGGCCCATGGGAAGGCAGAACATCATGACAGGAAACACATGCTATAACAGAGCTGTTAAGCTCAAGGTACTAATGAACATCACATGGTGGACTGGGAACACAGGGTAGACTGAAGTTGCTCGGCAAAATTTTGAATGCAAAGTAAACAGAAACAGGAAAATGTACATGGCTGTAGGAGAACACTGAAGATACAAATTGTAACTGTGGGAAAAAGCTCAATTAAAAGTATAAGGAAGGTGAACAGATGTTTGTGTAAGCAATTGTAAGCCTGTGGGTGGGGTTTGATTGTGTGCCTCAACTAACATGCAAGAATCTTCCATTATGGAGGGCTGATTTAACATCACAAAGTTCCTGCAATTATCTGGACATGTTCATGGTGTGTATGTGTGTGT
>NW_022196911.1:42483447-42531465 GCF_008632895.1 Mastomys coucha | reverse complement strand
AGAGAGAGAGAGAGAGAGAGAGAGAGAGAGAGAGAGAGAGAGAAATATATATTAAACCAATTGTTCATTTGGACTCCTACTCAGTAAATTCCAAGGATAGATTTGTAGGCTGATGGCAAGGCTAACCTCTTTAATTCTAGCGGGTTCTTGCTGTGTGGCTTGTGCTAGAAGCATGACAATGGTGAGAAGAATGGAATTCTGGAGCTTCTAGTTACCATTTTATGTTGCCAGTTGATTATTGGAAGCAGATATATTGACAATAGAGGGAGTTGCCAAATGAAATATGTTCTATGTAATTAAAATAGCTTTTCTATTTTTCCTCTGTAATAATTAAGAAAATTAATATGGTTAATTATATTCATGTATGCATGTTCTCAAAGGGAATGCAGTGACCTTCTTTTAATATCAGATTTTATCTTTACTTTGTAAAGCACCAACTGCAGAAGTGAGATGAAAAAAAGAAGCATGTGGATGAGATGCATTTGGTCCAGTGGATTTATTATTTTACTGTATGATGATGGTGTGTGTGATCACATGATGTACATATGTATGTACATGTATCAGAGAGGCGATTCTCACCTTGTATTTCAAGAGCTGAATTTAGGTCCTCAAGCATACATCCTCGGGGAGAAAGCATCTTCTCTGATGGAGCCATTTTACTGGCTACCCTTGGACTGACTCTTCACAACAGGAAATTGCTGGAAAGCTAAAGGCACCTGTTGGCAATTAATTTTGTTTGTTTGTTTTGTTTTGTTTTTCAAGACAGGGTTTCTCTGTGTAGCCCTGGCTATCCTGGAACTCACTCTGTAGACCACAAATCACACAGAAATCCGCCTGTCTCTGCCTCCCAAGTGCTTGGATTAAAGGCGTGCTCCACCACTGCCCAGCTGGGAGTTAATTTCTTTATGAATAAATGAGCACTTATGAAAGTAAAATCTTAGGCCTCTCTTTGAAAAAAAAAAAAATCGTACGGGGCGGTGGTGGCGCACGCCTTTAATCCCAACACTTGGGAGGCAGAGGCCAGTGGATTTCTGAGTTTGAGGCCAGTCTGGTCTACAGAGTGAGTTCCAGGACAACCAGAGCTACACAGAGAAACCCTGTCTCGAAAAAACCAAAGAAAAACCAAAAAAAAAAAAAATGTAACTATCTTATAGATATGATTATCAAGAAGTAAAGATTTACTATGACCATTTGACCCTAAATATTTAGTACTGCAAAATTTTGACCTAAATACTTTTGTTTGAAAGAAGTACTAGGGTCAAAAGTTCATGTTCACATTTGATTTCCGCAGAAGGTTTGGTATTCTGACCTCCATAAAGTTTACACAGGAATGAATTCATCATGGAGAAAATAGTGTTTCAAACCAAGAAACTGGACAAGAGAGGATAAGATGGCTTTCCTGGTAAAGGTTCTTGCCATCAAGCCTGATTAGCTGAATTTGAACCCCAGAATCCACATGACAGAAGAAGAGTATGTGCACACCTACCCACACCACCATGACATCTGTGCACACACACAGACACACACACACACACACACACACCAAATAAAGGTAAAAATAAATTTTATAAAAATTAAAAATTTTATATTATTGGTAGAATATTAATGAAATTAAATTGATTTAATTTATAAATTTATAGTTAATTTTTAAAATATCTCTTTCTCAATGTCTTTGCTGACACAAGAAATCAAATGTATGGATCAAGTATAGGAGGGCTGCTTTTTGTTTGTAAGGAGGGCAGTCCTTGGGAGCTCTTCTAGAAATACATCATAATCAAAGGCACATGCTGTAGAATATGATGGATTCTTCCCCACCCATCCCTCTCTGACCCCTCCCTCACTGCCTGCAAAGTAAACTGAGCTCACTAAGTAGAATGGCAGCTGGAGCAGGCTTTGCAACAGGTGAGGAAGCTCGTGAGTCGGCCTTAACTCATTCTCAGACGGAATTCCAGCATCCTGACACAAGAACTTCACTTCTGGAGACTTCTAACTTCAAGCCCATATTGAAAAGAAAGAAGAACGCATTACAAAGTTGTAGAGGTGTCCCCGGCTCCAACTGAGAAGAATCAAAAAAATCCCACTTGTCTCACGATTTTCAGTTTAGATAAGTCTCATAGAGGCACACAACTTTGCCTAAGAAAGAGGAAGTGGGCAAAAGAGCTTGCTTTTTTTATCTGGTCCATATGAAGAAAGCACAGACATTTAGTTCCTAAGCCAGGAATGTCTTAGCTTCTCTCTCTCTCTCTCTCAAAAAAAAAAAAAAACAAACTAGTTTTGTTATCTTTTATTTATGCTCTTTATGAGTAGAATACTAACTTTCTGGCATATTTATTGAATATCTTCAAGAGCCTGGGAAGACATAAGGCTAGTTACCACTTAAAACTGAAGAGAGCAAACTACAGCCTGTCATCCTTGGTTTGGAAATAATACTTACATGTTGTTTTAGCTTTGAACATTAAAAAAAAAAAAAAAAGCAAAAACAGAACAAAACATGCAGGACTGTTTGTGTGCCATCGATTGGTGCTTTCATGCACCGGATGACAATGCTATTTACAAAGAGGTAGTATGGCTTGATGAATTTCATTGTTTTCTTTTGGTCTCTTTAGTGTTGCTCCAGCAGCACACCTGAGACCTTAAAGAGCAGAGAACCATTTTATACAATTCTACTCCCAGAGGCTGGAAAGTCCAAAGAAGAGTCTGCATCCAGCAAAATCTTGGCTGTGCTGTCCTAGGCTGGAAGGTGGAAGGAGCAGAGGACAAGGAGAGAGCAGGAGAGAAGATAGGAAGGGAAAAAAAGGAGGAGGAGAGAAGAGAAGAAGTAGGGTGGAGTGAGGAAAGGAGCTCACTCTTTTATCTGGTAACCACTACCAATGTATAGGAGGCTAGCCTGTCTCATGATAAAAAGGATAATAGACATTCAAGGGCAGAGTACCCTGTTCCACTCACATTATACATCATTGCCTCAGGATGTATAAAGTCTCTAACACATGACTTGGGATGGGGGCAGTATATATTCAAACCATAGCAAGACCAGTTCCACTAAAAGGAAAGTTTTGGTTTTGTTTGTTTGTTTGTTTGTTTGTTTGTTTTTGCTGATCCCTGCTTTAAACAATAGAACAGTTATTACAGCAAAATTGAGGGTTCTTTTCTCTCTTTTAAATTTCTGTGTGATTCGTTTCTTTGCACAGATGGTGAACTATTGGATATAGGTGAGATTGGTATGGTGGGTCAAGGGGGAGAGTGTGGGATAATTTGCTCTTTATTCTCCCATGCACTGCATTTCATATTTACAAACCCCAGGTTTCAGACTTTCCTTAGTGTCCTGTTACCTGAACTGAGCTGATGTAAGACAGTTGTTTTCAACTGTCGTCTTTATTTATGATACATCTCTCCTCTTATAAAGAAAAGAACAAAAATGAAGTAGTCTGTACTGAGCTCACTTTTCTCTTAAGTCAGTAGCAACCAATACCAGGATTAGACAGCACAAAAATATGGCTCAGAACCTGCTGTCAGCTCGCTGCTCTGACTTCTCCCCCTCGGGATCAATACAGCCACTCAGCACCAGCTGAACTTTGTAATCGGGGCCCTACTGTAACTCTGTAATGGGCTCTTCCCATTTGACCACTTGCACCTGAGCTAAATTTATTTCTCCTCTGACCTTTACATGAGTCTGATCACCTAGGAAAAAGAGAGAAATTTTAGCACACCTTCTACCATGGGAGGAGTGGAGCCTTTAGATTTTTTTTTTTATGCTGGGCATTTTTAAAACTTGGCTTTTGCAATTTTTAAAAGACAAAAACCTGCTACTGCTGGGAAATAAGATGAATCACTGGAGGGTTATCATAGGATCCTAGAAATGAGAGAAAATTGGTACAAAAACTTGCTCTGAGGAGAAGAGTGGAAGGAAAAAGAGGTAAAAAGATTGTGGAAGGGCATTCACCAGGAGGGAGGCAGTGAGCGGGATGTAAAGTGAATAAGTAACAAAAATAAATAAATTAATTAAAAAACCTTTTTGGAAGTCTCTATAGATAAAATCCATTGACTGAGAGCAGCTGATAACATGACAACAGAGTTCTCATGTTCCTGTTGAGGGTCAAGTAAGTGGGGAAGCCCAATTGCTAATCTACTATAGTAGACAGGACCTAGGGCTTAGAGGGCTTGCTGGGTGTCCCTGGCATTATATCACCCTGAAAGGGTCTGAGTATTGGGACAAGGGTCAGGGACAGGTGTCCCTTGAGTGGTACAAGCAGTCCAATCCCACTGCCCATAGTGGGCCCGTGTCACAACAAGGAGAGGGTGAGACATATATTTCAGAATTTTGAGGTATACCCAAAACTTCAGCTATTAATAACCTGTGTGTCATAATATAGACAGTTTTCAATTCAAAGAATCAAAATCTTGTCTAACAACAGACCATTATTTGCTTTATGATCAGGGATTAAGTTATACTATTATACAAGGGGGACAATCAAATCCTTCCTTCTTACTCTTGGTGGCTGTCAAGCTATAATCCCATAGATGGTCTGGGGGTTAACAAATGATGTGTGAACAGCTTGAGCAGTACAATACTTTATTTCCAGGCATGTTTTAAAATTGTCAGGCTTTTTATTGATATTTTTACACTTGGTTGAAAGAGTAAAATGTTATATTGATGAATATGTTTAGGAAAATACAAATTAGCTCTTTGCTCAGACTCCAAATAGACCCAGAGCTTTGTACAGTTCTATTATTTAAAAAAAAAAAAAGTTCTAATCTTAGTAGGTCAGATACAAACAATAGTTTAAGAAGATGATTTGAGTAGCCTTGGGGTATCATGGCAGAGTGAAATCTAAAGGGATAATGGGAGTGGGGTAAAATGTGGGAGTGGCTTGGAGAGGGAATGTTGGTGAGGCAAGGAATTTCTGTTACCACAGTGCCTCAGTCTATGAGAAGCTGCCAGCTCAAATATCTACAGTTGAAGCATCTTCTCAATTGAGAAAAAGAGGTTTGGCAAGAACCAAGGATGGTGAATGGAGCTGGAGAGATGGCTCAGTTGTTCAAATTCCATACTGCTCTTACAGAGGACCTGAGTTTAGTCACAAATACCTGTAACTTAACTCCAGCAGACCATTTACCCTGTTCTGGCCTTCAAGGGAACCTGCACTAACACATGAATACAATTCAAAATAAAATAAATCTGAGAGAGAGAGTGTGAGGCAGAGAGAGATAGAGAGAGACAGAGAAATGGAGAGAGAGAAAGAGACAGAGTTGAGCACTATTCAGGTTGTTAGTAAAAATATATTCAGTGGTTTTCTTTTTTGACTTTTCAATTCATTGTAAATTCATGTATTAAGGGCTGATAACTAACTTGAAACTTTATAACCAACTCATACTGAATACAGTTTTTAAGTGGATTTGGGCTCTTGCCTGAACAACTGACTTCTCCAGTGCAGTCTGTGAAGTTAGTTAATGTCTCCAGAGAGGATTCCCTAAAACTATTAACTAGGAACACACTAACATTGCACAGAATATGCACATATGCACAAAGCACTCCATCAGGTACTGAAGGAAATGTTAGAACTTTTACAATGATTTTTAAGTAATCTCAAAATGCCTATTTTTAAATCATGTTACATTGGTATATAATATATGTGTGTGTGTGTGTATATATATATATATATATGTATATATATATATATATAACTGGTATATAATATTGGTATAATGTATATATATACATTGGTATATAATATTGTATATAATATGTACTATACATAGAGAGAACATATATGTATATATGTATGTATGATTTATAAATAAATACCCATGTGGTAAATATACATGCTTAAAGCCTTTAGAGTGAAACAATTTTAGAAAGCATGGAGATTCAAGTAAAATCAAAGAAATTGTGTCTTTCCCAGTTCTGAGATGCTACCTGCATGCACACCTCTTACATGTCCCAGAGCCTTGAAGAGTCTGTATGCACTTCTTGCTTGCCTAGAGTTAACAAACACTCAATTGTGCTATGCTAGCTCCAGGACACTGGAAGTCCTAAGGTGGAAAGGAGAAGAGGCCTGGGAAGAACAATAGATTTACCTATTAAGACTCAAAGTAAGTTTGAAAGAATCCTCTCAACCCTCATCCAGCTCTTTCTATAGTATACTGTATCATTACTGGGGTGCCATATTGATTACATCAGTGCTGAATGAACTTACATCATAAAATTCCTTAGAGGACCTCATATAAAGCCATGTGCCAGGTACCGCCATGGCCCAGGCACAGAAAAGCAATCCTTTTATAGACAGTCATTTGGTTCTTAAAATGATTTATCGATGACTCTACAGGCTCCAGGAAGTATCTTACATTTCTCATATAGACAGTCACTTAATTTTGAGCATGATGCTGAGCCAACAAAATGTTCACTCATTAATATGATACCACTGGGCTTCAAAGAGAATAAGTGATTTGCCCTGGTTCTGTAACTCCAGGAAGTGATGTCAGTGCTGTTCTGTCAGGCTATCCAACCTGTAATCACAAAGGCTATATAGTCCTCTGTATTCCAACTACCACAGCAAACTGGGCTCAGAACTCCAGCTATGCAACAACTAAGTTGAACTTTCTATGTTCATTGCAGTTTTGACAGATGCTGGATTTGTTTACTTCTACTGTTTGTCTTTTATTATGACATCAGCATGATATTAAGGGACAGCAGATTGCAATTACCGAAAAAGACTGTTATTTATTAGTTTTTATGTGCTTATCCAGTTTCTTTTTTCCTCCCATCAAGGTAGATAAATCAATGTACAAAAAAAGTGGCATTTTGTTCTTCAGTATCAACATCTCCCTTTAATTTCTGGTGCTAGAGATCAAACCTAGGGCTATATAAATGCTCTACCTCTGTGCTATACACAGAGACAAGTTTACCTCTTTCTAGTTAGTTCTTTAGTGTTCAGAGGAAAGGACACTGTAAGCCTTGTACCCCTAGAAATGCTTTTAGCATATACCCCTATCTATTTTAAATAAATGAGCACAATTTAAAAATCATCCTACTCAAAAACATCATCCTGTACAAATGCATATATGTGTGCTGTGTTTTTGATGGTGACATGATACTAATTCATTTGTCATACAGCTTTTAAAGGTCCCCCTGCTGTTCTAGAAATGATGTATCTGCCTTCAGGCTATGTGCATTTCTATAATGGAAACAGACACTGTGTGAACACTTCAAAATTTATAGTTATGAGGTTAGGAGATGGCTCAGTTGGTAAACTGATTGCTATATAACCATGAGGATCTGAGTTCAGCCTCTGAAATGTGTAAGTCTAAGTGTTGTAGCATGAGCCTGTAACTGTAGTGCTTAGGTGGCAGGGATAGAAGGGCTCATGCAGTTCTACATGTTGAGTCCCTGGTCTTAGTAAGAAAATCTGTCTCAAAAATCAAAGAATATGGTTCCTAAGGAAAGATATCTGAGGTTGACCTCTGGATTCTACAAATATGGCACATAAGTACACAACAAATACACGCATACATTGTATGATCATCATGTATAAATAAAAATATATAGTGTCCAGAGTGTAATATTGTCTTATTTCAAAACTTAGATGAGTTAAAATGCATTCACTATTCTTCTAGGGATGAGTATTTAGATTATCTTCAGACTTTTGTTATTAAAACACAAAGGATAGACAATCATTTTAATGTTATCTTTCTTCTGTGGGCAAATATACTATTGTGAATGAACTTCATACAGATTTAGAGTGGGGGTTGGCTATTATTTTTACGAAACACTCAAGCTCCCTATGTTTTTTGACTTTAGGATGTAAAGTTCCCCGCCAGAATGTGAAATGTTAAGTCAAAGACTTTATATCCAGAAGGGCACAAGTCAGTGGCTAAATTGATGAAGAGGGAGATGGATCTCAGGACTGAGTTGGCCAGGCAAGCTCTACCTGTTCCATAGCCTCAGGAAAATATCTTCCCCGGGAGACTTCCTTCTGCCTAGCATATTTTCCTGTCTCCTCTGCTCTCCTTCCCTGCTGTCACTAACAACAGCAAGGCCTGCAATACAAGCAATGTCACCGCTACCTCTGTTGGCCCTAGTCATATTTTATTCTGGGCCTGAGGTTTTGCCAATTGTTAGCAGTGATCAGTTATAAAAATAGCCCACTTGTAATACAGGACATACAAATGCACGGTGGGTTGCAGGCTCTCAGACAGTTCTGTTAACTTTGTAGAACTAACTGTGAAGTAGTAACCAAGACAGGAGGACCTAGCTGAAGGAAAGGGGGCCCGGAAGAGAGCACTTATCAGGATGACCAGGGATGCTGTATCCATTTCACCAGTGGAAGACTTGGGAGAGATTCTCCCTAATTTTGTGATCAAGCTCTCATTGTCCCTGGCTTTGCAAGAAAAGTAGCACTCAACTGTAAATATCAGATGGCGGATTAAAAATGTTTCTTCTTTGCTCTGAGTCATTGTGGAATCCAAAGAAACCTGCAATGTGTACAGAAACTGCCTTCCCATTCAATTGAATAAATGTCAACCTAAACACCAGGAAGAAAAAATGCCATTAGAAGATCTTCTAAAATACAAAATCTTCAAATACCTCAGAAAGAACTCCCCAGGAAGTTTGGGAAAGAACTGTCTCGGGAAGAACTACTGAAACTGTTGGGTACTGCATGTTCCTGAGTCCAGTGGTAAAGGTTTTAAGGTGTTCACTTGAATTATACAGTTTTTTTTTTTCAATCAGACACACGTTGTGGATTTATGGAGACAAGGAATTTGCATTATCTAATAATACAATGCTGTCAAAAATGTCTGGTATATGAGCAGATCTCAACATTACAAGAGGAAGACTCAGAAATAATGTGGATGCTAATTGTTAGACAAGGCAAGCTTCTCTATCAGGAAAACATCAACAAAGAGGATTCAGATATTAGACTTGGTATATATCCATCAACGCATCACCTCCTCTTGTTTGGAAAAATGAGCAAATATTTAGATGTAGATAGATAATAGGGAGATAGATAGATGACAGGTAAATTGATGAATAACATAGATTAAATGCATGTATACCACACACATGTGTATACATGTAAAAACCTATGTGCATTTATGTGCATGCGTCTGTATGCTTTTCAAAAGTGTTTGTATTAGCTACTTTTCTATTGCTATCATAGAGTAGCACCAGAAAGAAATTTGAAGGAGAAAGGGTTTATTTGTCTTCCATTTCCTGAAGTAATATATGGTGGAAGGTATGGTAGAAGCAGCATGAAGCTGGGCATTCACATGTCATCTGCACTCAGGATGTACATAGAGAACAGGAAGTAGGGGTGACTATTAAACCGAAACATCTGCCTTCAGTGAACTACTTCCTACTGCAAAGCCCTGACTCTTAAAGTTTCCAAGACCTTGCTAAACAGGACCACTAACTGGAGACCAATGGTTCAAGTACTTGAGCCTATCGTGGGAGACACCTCTCATTCAAGCTGCAGTAGCTCTTTGGTTCACATCTCAGGCTAGAACCATTTTTAGAACAGTAGATTCTCACACAGACTGTTGTCTATAATGACCTCCAAGCCTTTATATTTACAGAAACCCTCAGTCTGCCTTTGTAGCTAAAATCTCCTTAGTAACTTTTTCTGTATGAGAAATAAATTATGAAGATATATGTATCTATGAATTCTCATTATTTCCTCTACCCTATACTCACCAGCAATGGTATGTTTTGAACATAGCATGGCTTAATTCATTCCCATAACAAAGTAACTTCTAGCCAGAGTATTCTTTAATAGATAGAATTTTAATAGTAAATTAATTTCCCCATTCCACTCCATTAACTGGCGTGAAAGTAATTACTAGACAAAAACCATCCAATGATGTAAATCTGGAGGCAGTTCCCAAATTTTAGATATGGGTGTTAGTGAGAATGTGGCATACTATTGCAAGATGGAATTTTAGCCAATCTACTTATACCTTTTTTCATATCCATGGGATCACTGAATGCAGTCAAAAATCACAGTCACTGTAATGTTTATACAAACAGAAATAAGGGGAAAGGAAAACTACTTCCATATTAGTAGTCATGAACATGTCTTTAGAAATATAAATTTCAAATTTCAGTCCTCCCATATTATTTTAGGGATTGAATCACTACTATGACTATGACAGGCTTTGGGTCCCTGACTTGTATCCAAAAAAGTCTTGTGTATTATTTACCTTTTTGTGGCTAGTACTAAATACTGGCAAACAAAACTTAACTATAGGAATAACTCATGGATCTATGTCCACTTGGCATCATCCCTCTGAAACTGTAGTGGGGAAGGATATAATGGCAGTAGCGTGGGGAAAACTGCTTACCCCATGGGATCTAAGTAGCAGAGAAAATGTCTTTGATGAGATAGAACCCTTCAAAGACATGCCCGCCATCACCTACTTTCCTCACCCCTGCTCCATCCCCCAATAGCCCCTTCAATTATAAATTGATTTATAAGCTAACAACCTCATAATCCACTTACCCCTCAATGCCATCAGCTATTGACTAAGTCTCCACAGACACACCTTTGTGTGTGGTAAGATGGACTTCACATTATAGCATCTGCTTACTGAATTTGTGATATAGATGATCAACAAAATGAGTGTAAATCATCAGTCAATTGAATGTAGAGAATTAAAGACACTATGCCAGCAACAATGGATGAAAATGTTATGTGCAGAGGTGAGATCACCATTTTCTCTCCAGTGACTTTCTAAGGCTGGACCAGCAGGAGGCACAGGCCTCAGAAGTGGCAGGGCAGCTGTGACACAGTCCTTCTACCTTCATCTACACTTAGGAGAGATGGTGGATACACAGCCCTCTCTGCCCCTTTGCTGCAAGTGGAGAGCTTGTCTCCAGGGAGTGCTCTGACCCAGGGACTAAGGAGGGATAGCAGATCCACAGCCCTCTTTGTACCTTTCCTGAAAGCAGAGAGCCTGTCTTCAGGGTGTGCTCTGACCCCAGGAATCAGGAGGGGACGACTGATTCACAGCTCTCTGCTCACAGGTCTTACAAGAGGAGAGCTGATCTCCCAGAAGTGCTGACACAGGCTTACAGACCCACAGGAGGAACAAGCTCCAGCCAGAGACAGCAAGAACATCTAATACCAGAGATCAACAGATGGTGAAAGGCAAATGCAAGAATCTTACCAACGGAAACTAAGACTACTTGGCTTCATCAGAACCTAGTACTCCCATCACAGCAAGTCCTGGATATCCCAAAACACTGGAAAAGCAAGATTTAGATCAAAAATCATATCTAATGATGGTGATAGAGGAATTTGAGAAGGACATGAATAATTCCCTTAAAGAAATACAGGAGAACACAAGTAAAGAGGTACAAGCCCTTAAAGAGGAAACACAAAAATCCCTTAAAGGATTACAGGAGAACATGAGTAAATAAGTAGAAGGTACTCTACACAATTCTTTCTACAAAGCCACAATTACTCTTATACCTAAACTACACAAAGACCTAACAAAGAAAGAAACTTCAGACCAATTTCCCTTATGAATATCAATACAAAAATGCTCAATAGAATTCTTGCAAACCGAATCAAAGAATACATCAAAATGATCATCCACCATGATCAAGTAGGCTTCATCCCAGGGAAATACATCAATGTAATCCACTGCTTAAACAAACTCATAAAAACATATGATCATCTCATTAGATGCTGAGAAAGCATTTGACAAAATCCAACATACCTTCATGATAAAAGTCTTGGAAAGATCAGGAATTCAAGGCTCATACTTATACATAGTAAAAGCAATATACAGAAAACCAGTAGCCAACATCAAACTAAATGGAGAGAAACTTGAAGCAATCCCACTAAAATCAGAGACTAGACAAGGCTGCCCACTCTCCCTACCTATTCAATATTGTACTTAAAGTCCTAGCCAGAGCAATTAGACAACAAAAGAAAATCAAAGGGATAGGAATTGGAAAGGAAGAAGTCAAATTATCACTATTTGCTGATGAAACGATAGTATACTTAAGTGACCCCCAAAATTCCACCAGAGAGCTCCTAAACCTGAGAAACAACTTCAGCAAAGTGGCTGGATATAAAATTAACTCAAGCAAATCAATGGCCTTCCTCCACACAAAGGATAAACAGGTGGAGAAAGAAATTAGGGAAACAACACCCTTCACAATAGTCACAAATAATATAAAATACCTCGGTGTAACTCTAACTAAGCAAGTAAAAGATCTGTTTAACAAGAACTTCAAGTCTCTGAAGAAGGAAATCGAAGAAGATCTCAGAAGATGGAAAGATCTCCCATTCTCATGGATTGGCAAGATTAATATAGTAAAAATGGCCATCTTGCAGAAAGCAATCTACAGATTCAATGCAATCCCCATCAAAATTCCAACTCAATTCTTCACAGACTTAGAAACAACAATTTGAAAATTCATCTGGAATAACAAAAAAAAAAAAAAATAGGATAGTGAAAACTATTCTCAACGATAAAAGAAGCTCTGGTGGAATCACCGTCCCAGACCTTAAACTGTACTACAGAGCAATTGTGATAAAAACTGCATGGTATTGGTACAGTGACAGGCAGGTAGATCAATGGAATAGAATTGAAGACCCAGCAATTAACCCATACACCTATGATCACTTGATCTTTGACAATGGAGCTAAAACATTCCAGTAGAAAAAAGATAGCATTTTCAACAAATGGTGCTGGCACAACTGGCATGTAGCATGTAGAAGAATGCAAATCAATCCATTCCTATCTCCTTGTACAAAGCTCAAGTCCAAGTGGATCAGGGATCTCCACATAAAACCAGATACACTGAAACTAATAGAAAAGAAAGTGGGGAAGAGCCTTGAGCACTTTAGGCACAGGGGAAAATTTCCTGAACAGAACACTAATAGCTTATGCCCTAAGATAAAGAATTAACAAATGAGACCTCATAATATTTTAAAGCTTTTGTAAGACAAAAGATACTGTCAATAGGACGAAACAGCAACCAACAAATTGGGAAAAGATCTTTACCAATCCTATATCTGATAGAGGGCTGTCTTAGTCAGGGTTTCTATTCCTGCACAACATCATGACCAAGAAGCAAGTTGGGGAGGAAAGGGTTTATTTGGCTTACTTCCACATACTTCCTGTGTCAAGTTGACACACAAAACTAGCCAGTACAATAGACATTTTAAATAGACTGAACTTTTTATATGTAAAGACTGTGGGACTTTATATCTTGGGGATGAATAAGAACATAAGAGTTGAGGCTTAATAGTGATGTGTTTGTGTATCAAGTTGACAAGGGGTCAATTGTACTGGCTAGTTTTGTGTGTCAACTTGACTCAGGCTGGAGTTATCATAGAAGGGAGCTTCAGTTGGGGAAGTGCCTCCATGCGGTCCAGCTGTGGGGCATTTTCTCAATTAGTGATCAAGGGGGTAGGGCCCCTTGTGGGTGGTACCATCCCTGGGCTGGAGGTCTTGGGCTCTATTAGAGAGCAGGCTGAGCAAGCCAGGAGAAGCAAGCCAGCAAGGAACATCTCTCCATGGCCTCTGCATCAGCTCCTGTTTCCTGACCTGCTTGATTTCCAGTCCTGGCTTCCTCTGGTGATCAACAGCCATGTGGAAATAAGCCAAATAAACCCTTTCCTCCCCAACTTGCTTCTTGGTCATGATGTTGTGCAGGAATAGAAACCCTGACTAAGACAAGGGCTAATGTCCAATATATACAAAGAACTCAAGGACATAGACTCCAGAGAACCAAATAACCCTATTAAAAATGGGGTACAGAGCTAAACAAAAAATTCTCAACTGACAAATACCAAATGGCTGAGAAACACCTAAAGAAATAATCAACATCCTTAGTCATCAGGGAAATGGAAATCAAAACAATGTTGAGATTCTACCTCACACCAGTCAGACTGGCTAGGATAAAAAACTCAGGTGACAACATATGCTGGAGAGGTTGTAGAGAAAGAGGAACACTCCTTCATTACTGGTGGGATTGCAATCTGATACAACCACTCTGGAAATCAGTGGAATTTAGGGGTTCCTCCGGAAATTGGACATAGTACTACCAGACGATTCAGCTATACCACTCCTGGGCATATACCCTGAAGATGCTCTAACATGTAATAAGGACACATGCTCCACCATGTTCATAGTGGTCTTATTTATAATAGCCAGGCACTCGAAACAACCCCGATGTCCCTCAACAGAGGAATGGATACAAAAATTGTGGTACATTTACAAAATGGAGTACAACTCAGATATTAAAAACAATGAATTTATGAAATTAATAGGGAAATGGTTGGATCTGGAGAATATCATCCTGAGTGAGGTAACCCAATCACAAAAGAACACACATGGTATGCACTCTCTGATAAGTGGATATTAGTCAAGAAGATCGGAATACACAATGTACAATCCACAAACCACAAGAAACTCAAGAAGGAAAACCAAAGTGTAGATACTTCATTCCTTCTTAAAAGGGGGAACAAAATACCCATGGAAGGAGTTACAGAGACAAACTATGGAGCAGAGACTGAAGGAGGGACAATCCAGAGACTGCTCTACCTGGGAATCCTTCCCATATTCAGTCATCAAATCCAGACACTATTGTGCATGCTAGCAAGTGCTGACTGACAGGAGCCTGATATATCAGTCTTCTGAGAGGCTCTGACAGTATCCAACTGATACAGAAGTTGAGGCTCAGAGCCATCCATTGGACTGAATATAGGGTCCCCAGTGAAGGAGTTAGAGAAAGGACCCAAGGAGCTGAAAGGGTTTGCAGCCCCTTAGGACAAACAACAATGTGACCTAACTAGTACCCTCAGAGCTCCCAGGGACTAAACCACAAACCAAAGATTACACATGGTGGGACTAATGGCTCTAGCAGGATATGTATAGTAGAAGATGGCCAAGTGGGTCATCAATGGGAGGAGAGGCCCTTGGTACTGTGAAGGTTTATGCCCCAGTGTAGGAGAATGCCAAGGCCAGGAAGCTGGAGAGGTTGGGTTGGTGAAAAGGGAGAGGGGGGAGGGAACAGGGTTTTGTTTTTGTTTTTTATTTTATTTTATTTTTTATTTTTTTTCAGAGGGGAAACTGGGAAAGGAGATATCATATGACATGTAAATCAAGAAAACATCTAATAAAAAATTCAAGAAATAAAAAGAAAAACAAAAGAATATGTTATGTGCATATGTGTGACCAAAGTGTTGGAACTGTAATGGACAAGATTATTAGCAAAATGCTATGTATTTATTTTTCAATAAATGTTTATTAATTGTACACTCTCTCCGAACACATTCTACAAGCAGAGTTGTGATAGTAAACCAAACGAATGACTATCATCAATGTAAACCTAAGACTCCATAAAGTTATAGCTTATAATATAGAAAATTATGGGTCCAAAAGAAAAGTGTGTGTGTGTGTCCAGGTGGAGAAAAGAATTATATACATGGAGTGCCACCATTTAGCTTAATTCCAGATGTTATGTAGGCCATGATGTATCTAGGCCATGATGTTCATCTAGTAACCGTATCTGCCTGTATCATGAAAAATGTTTTATGTTATCATATGTTTCAGTTCCTTGTTCAATTGTAAACTGTCTCAGAAGAGGAAGAGAACACGGGAGGAATTTCTACACTTCTGTATTCACAAAGCTGGAATTTCAACAAAGTTTTCTTTTTTCAGTAATTCCAACATAAATCTGTTGTGATAAGGTTCATTAATATAGCTCGAGTCAAATCTCCAGCATGGTCGGGACATGGCACAGTGGGTGAAGGTGATCGCTGCCATTCCTGATGGACTGAGCTTCATACCTGGTACCAGAATAAGAGAAGAACAAGAGAATCAATTCTATAAGATTCATGGTATACATACATACATACATACATATATACATACATACATACATACACACACACACACACACATACAGAGGGAGGGGGACACAGACAGGTAGAATGTAAATAAATAAATAAGCCCATGTAAATGAATCATTATCAAAGAGAATATGCTAGTTAGCAAAAACAGCGTCTTGGAACCACTTCTAGCCTCAAGGTGTGAAGTCAATCTCAAACCTTGTGAACTAGAAACATGGAAGAGGCCGCTTCCCCACATGACAAGAACACTCCCCCTTTGCTTGCACAGCAAAGGCATCTGTTACATTTTAATTTGCTCATACTCATTCTGCTCTCTGAAACAACACAAAACCAAACTCGACTGTTTATATCAGCCCTTCCTGAGTCACTTATTATATCAGAGAAACAGGTTTACCTTAAGGATCATCTTACTCCACACAACTCAGCCCCTTGGGAGGTGTGAGGTACTCAGATGCATTTACCTAGTAAATGAATGAGAAATTGAACCAATGGCTTAGATGCCTAATTTTAGTTGACCTGGTTAAGGAATATTTCACCCATTGGTAATATAAGGAAGACTGTAAAACAACTGGGTATGTTTAACTGCCTTGTAGCATGAACAAAGCAAGTGACTCAATTAGCTTGATATGCTTGAGTATTATTTGAGACTTAATAGAATAATTACTGTTTTTGGCCAAGGAGTGTTTTATCTTTTACTTTAATTATTAATATCTGTTTTATAGGCACACTTAAAAATTCTTTTAGTGAGGGAGAGAGCATTTTCCTTATTTCAGAAATGAAAAGTGTCATGATTATCTGTCCAACAATTAAAAGTTTAGTTGGGTGTTGCAAATTAAAATATGTTTACTTTTAATGCAAATAGCTGGTAACTTCCTTAAAGTAAGGAAATGGATTGTTCGCAGGGAGCTCTGTATGTGGTGCTATTGGCTGAAGCTCTTAGCTGGATTCCCTGTGCTGCAGAAACAACCCCAGGTGGTTAAAATTAATGTTGATATGATGATGAAAAGGAGCATTTTCCCTCGTGTGTAATAACAACTCTGTAAGCTGATGGGCCCTAAACAGGTATCCGTGAATATCACACATTGCCTGAACAGCTAATTCTTAGACACACTTTAGATAGGAAGTTACTACCCATGACTCTCTCAAGATCAAGGAATTGGTACTGAGCCCAAAGAAAGAGCAATGTGCCATTTACATTCATAAATGGTATTTAGACAGTTAAAAACTGACTTGGCCTTTTTTAGCTCTTATTCAACATTATGATCAGAATTACACCCTAGACATATTGCCATGCCTCCGAGTATCTCCCTCACTATTTCTGGACACTTCCATGTCTTGGCATCCACTCTTCCTGGTATTTGTTCCCATACCTTTCCCATGAAACTGAAATGGTGCCAAGCCTTTTACCACACTGCTTCCTGTCATTACAGCCACTGCTGTCCTCATGACATTCTTAACCTGTGTTGCATATTCATGATCATTGCTAGGTGCATTCTTCAGTAAAGGTAGCATCACCATCTTAGCATGGTTGCACTGTCTATAATGCAAAGGCGAATATGCATCATGATTGCCTGACCAACCAATTGAAGACAGTTTCTATGTCCCCACTATAGTTGCTACTCTATAGATCTGAAATCTTGTCTTCATACAGATAAGCATTGTGTGATGACATTTTGGATAACTGTAGACTGTATACCCAAGGGTGATTCTGTAAGATTGTAACTGACTTGAAAAACTAGTATCACCTAGAGGTGTTGTTTAGTTGTTAAGTTTCATTTGGTGATGCTAATATAAACAATCCCAGAGTGCTGGCAATCATATGAAAGTATAACACGAAATTTTGCACAGCACATATTTGATAAGGGTAATAAGTTATTATGTAAGTGGTTTGTATATTTACTATACTGAACTTTTAAAGAATTAGTGTTTACTCTTGTAAAAAGTGTTAATTTTGAAACAACATTGGACATGTTCTACAAAGTACTGAAACACAGAGAAGACTGCTTTATATCAAATATTACCCTGAAGATCTAATAGAACCAAGTGTAGGAAAAACAGATGTGATCATGATCCTGAGTAAACCTAGACTAAGGTGTTTATTTATGCCTTAGCCTTTAACAGAATGAACAAAGAAGTTTAGCGAGTTTAAACTATAATACCTAAAAATGGGAAAGTCCTGAGAATAGAGGTATGGGACCTGAGGGCCATTAATATGATTTGGAAGAAAATATTTGGAACAAATGATTAAAGAACCTTTTAAGCTCTGAACGAAGACCAATTAAGGATGGCTTCTAGGAAGGGAGATGGTAAGATGGAGAACACTGGGTATAAGATTGTCCCCTTTCTTTTCCATGTGTTTATGTAATATGTGGTGATCATGCACAAGAAGTTAGAGGGCAGACACACCAGTGAAACAAAAAGAAAAGATCCCATGTTTTTGGAGGAGTCTGCATTGTATAAGACAAATCCACAAAACAAATTGGACAAATTTGTGTAACCTGTGGAAGAAACAAGTGAAGACAACAATAAGCGGAGGAGACTCAAGTGAAAGAAGAGGCGAGTTCTCAGCTTATACACAGACTTTCATTGCAACTTGAATAGCATTCTATTCTGAGAGATGGAGACTGCGATAGATAGAAAGATAGAGATAGATAGATAGATAGATAGATAGATAGATAGATAGATAGATGATACATAGATAGATACGTACATAGATAGACAGACAGGCAGACAGTTAGACAGACTTAATATTTAAGAGGTTCCAAGTTCCTGAAGAGCAGCAGCTGTGGATGCTGGAGCCCTGTACCTTTTAAATATTACGTCTATCTATCTATCTATCTATCTATCTATCTATCTATCTATCTATCTATCTCTATCTATCTATCTATCCATTTATGTATTATCTATCCATATCTATTGTTTTAGTGGGCAGAGAACATGAATGCCACAATAAGCATGTAGAGGTCAGAAGACAGCCTAGAGGAATCTGTTGTTTCCTTCCACTGTGTTGGTTCTAGAGATCAAACTCAAGTGTTCAGTCTTGGTAGCACCTTCACCTGGCAGGCCGCCCTGCCAGGCCCCTTCTTTATTTGTTTATTCTTTAGTTGACTTGTTTATTCTTTGATTGATTTGTTTATACTTTGAGTTTTTCACTAGTTCAGGGCAAGTTCCAGAAAAGCCAGTCCATCTGCTAGCAAGCCCTGGAGAATCTACCTATCTCTTTTCCAGCACTAGGATTACAAATATTTGCTGATATGCTCTGCTTTGTTTCTGTATTTATGTATTGTGTGACAAAACTTATGCTGGGAGATACAAGACCCATGTTTATTCAAATCATACAGGATCTCACAATGGACCACAGTATGTATACTCCCAAATCCAATGTGATGGACCAATGAATTTTACTGAAGATACTTGGCAGAGCATGGGTGAGGGGTTAGTTATAAGAGCAGAAATGATTAAATGACAGCTGCATTACCAAAGCTTTCCCCAGCATTGGCGACAGCTCACAAAAACAAGGGATCTGCAGGACACTCCACAACCTGGAGGCAGCTCCACAGGTTGGAAGTGACTCAGTTGGTTTAAATCTCTTCCAGGCAGTTCAGCTGGTTTTGGTTCTTCCAGGGTGCTTGGCAGGTCTCAGAGCTTTCTTCTTAGCAGCATATCCTGTTTGAGAGTCTTTATTGTAGCTCTTTGCCTATTACTTATGTTGGCAAAGAGAAGTCTAGTGGATCTGGTCAGTTTCAGGGACTTCCTGAAGCTATTTTGAGTTGTTCACCTTTCTGCTTAAAGAGCTTGGTTGCAAGATGAGATGTTCCAATATGGAGAAAACTTACTCAACTGTGTGTGGCAAGTTTTCTAAGGATCCTATTAACATTTTTCATCACAGAAGTACTGGACTACTGCTCAGGAGGTACCTTCCTGTAAACTTACAAACAAACAAACAAACAAACAAAACATGGCATTAATGAAAATAATTTTTAAAATCTCACTAAGAAATCATGATTTGCAGGAGGCTAGGCATTTAGAAATGTAGCTAGAGGCATATTAGTTGCTTTTCTCATTTTCTATCACAAAATGCTCAGGAAAGCAATTTATAGGAGGAAAGGTTTATTTTGGCTGATGGACTAAGGCAGCAGTGTCTAGGCTTTGGGTCTCCGGGCCACAGTGGACAAAGATTCATCATGGATTACACATTAAACATAGAAACACCACTGAAAACTGCTAAGAAAAAAGTTTATTATTTTCGTTATATCTATCAGTACAGATAAGCAAAAATATCCTTAAATAATAATCCTAATTTGGGGGTACCCCATTGGAGCATCTTTTGAAATGCTTGAGAGATTCTGAGTTTATGATGATGCCGTTCACTGTGGGGATAAGGCAAGGCAGGGGTTTGAGGCTTCTGGTCACATTGTGTCCACACCTGGCAAGCATGGAGGAGTATGTTGCTCCTCTGCTGGCTAAAATCTTTCTTTTCATTCAGTCTGAACCCCAAGTCTGTGATAATGCTTCCCATACTCAAAGTGAGTCTTCCCACTTGTTAAACCTCCCTACCAATACCTGGCTCTGTCTTCTATTTGATTACAAATTCAGTGAAGTTAATCATGAATATTAATCATCACAAGGAGGCTGAAATAATTTCTTCCCCAAGTTGCTTTAATCATGGTCTTTAGCAATAGAGGGCAAAATACAAGAGCTCCAGAACACCTGTTTGGTGTAGAGGTATATACAGAAAAATTACATTAGCTGAAACTAGTTTGAAAATGTTTCTGCCACTGAATTCCTCAGCATGTACACTTTGTGGCACCATACCATACAGCATCAATAAGCATTGCCTGACACACCTCAGATCAGATTTAAGAGTTCTGTTTATTATGAGCTTATGTGCTTTACTGTACATGAAAAGGTTTCTGCTTTATAGAAATTATAGATGTTTTAATTACAGAAAACATTTCTAATATTTTCCTATAATCATTATCAGTGCGCAACCATCAAATTAGTATTTTGGGATTGGTGCAGATTCATGTCGCATGCAAATTTGCTTTAATGTTTAATAAGTTTCAAACTCTATGTATAACAGAATTGTTGTGAAACTAATTTGTTTATGATTTGTGATCAGCAAATGTTTGGTTTGTTAACTTATTTTACATTCTTATGTATCTAGGATCATGTAAAAATTTCTCATGCCAAAGGGAGTTGTAACTGGGAAACTTTAAGAAGCCTTACTACAAAACATTAGTCATGAAAAATATTGTGTTAGTGGTAACACTCCTGCATATGTATTCAGAGGACTCACATCTTATCACTGAGATATTTACACATCCATGTATATTGCAGCTCTATTCATGATTACAAGGAAATGAAACCATCCTAGAGGTCGGCCAAGTGATGATTAGATAAGGAATATACATATACAATGGGGTTTTCTGATGGGATTAAATGAATTTG
The DNA here is from genome assembly GCF_008632895.1 of Mastomys coucha. Lineage (NCBI taxonomy): Eukaryota > Metazoa > Chordata > Mammalia > Rodentia > Muridae > Mastomys > Mastomys coucha. The sequence goes on along the minus strand of NW_022196911.1, from coordinate 42,510,148 downwards.
CAGAAAAATGGATGGATAATATTTAGTAAAGTGGCTCAAACCCAAAATGATAAAATTCACATGCTTCTCAGCTTATATGAGTACAAATGTGAGTAAAACCTAAAAAAAGAAATTAGACAAAAAACAAAACAGGGCACAAATAGGTGATGAGGAAGGACAGGGGTGGGGACAAAGGGACACACAAAAGAAGAAAAGAGACTGAAAAGGGAGGGAGAAGATATGAGGGGGCATTAGAGGTAACAAGAGGAGAAGAGAGAAGAGGAGCAAGGAGATGAATTAAAACACACATTATTAGGAATGCCATTATCATATCTAATACCTTGTATTCTACTTAAAATAAAAACACTTAGAATATTCTGCTCCTAGTTCAGAAAATGGTGTTTCTAAAGTAATGGCTCTTTGGGGTCCTGTTGGTTTCATTTAACATCAATATTTTCTGGTTTCTATCTTACCCATGTAGTGTACATTGAAGTGACATGTCCACTCACATTCTTTATCTTCTGTCACCATCTTCACCATCCACCTCGCTTGCATGTCTCAAAATCTGTATCCATTAAGTAATGATCCTTCTACTTCCTCTGGCCCTGGCAACCACCTTTCTAATTTCTGTTTGTATGGTTTTGACTTTGTAGTATCTCATAAGAGTGGAGCCATATGTATTTGTGTCCGTCTCCTTTCAATGATCCAAATGTCCTACTGTTCTTCCATAGTAAAGCCAATATCTATACTCTGCGGGTCATTTATTGTATTTTGTTTTTTTACCCATTTGCTTTATGATAGACACCAGATTGCTCTCACATTTTGTTATTGTAAATAACACTGTGAACATTAGCATGCAGTTATCTCCTTGAGACTCTGCTTTCACTTATACATTTAACGACATATCCTGAAAAGGAATTGCTGGATCAAGTCATAATTCTTTGTTATAATTTTAAAGGATCTGCTACGCTCTCTTCCACAGTGGATGCACCATTTTTTTATTCCCATCAACAGAGCACTGAGAATACAAATGAGATACTAATAACACATCCTCACCGATACTTGTCTCTATAATCACTCTCCTAGGAACTGAGGCGACTTTGTGTTGTCATTTGGATTTGAAATTCTCTAATCATTAGTGATGCTTAGCAGCTCTTCAAACTTGATCTCTGGTCATTTCTGTATTTTCTCTGGAGGAGTATTTATTTGAGTCTTGGCACACTTTACAAATCTCCTTATTTGATGTTATTAAACTTTACGTGTTCCATATGCATTCTGTATTTTCAAGAGTTCCACTATCTTGGTTCTTATATTTAAGCCTCTTACTGGTATTAATTTTCTTTATTGTATTCAGTACAAAGAGGTCCATTTCATTCTTTTACATGTGGATGTCCAGTTTTTTCCAGGACCACCTGGGGAAAGCTGTCATTTCCACTTGAAGATCATTTGAATATATGCTAGGAGTTATTTTTGGACTCTCCCCTAATCCATTTTTCTTCGTGTTTGTATTCCTACCAAAGCAATACTGTTTCCATTCTTGTAGTTTGGCTGTAAGTCTTAAAATCAGGAGATACGAAGTCTCAGTTTCATTATTTAGTATGATTTTTTTTAAAATTGGATATTTTCTTTATTTACATTTCAAATGTTATCCCCTTTCCTGGTTTCCCTCCCTCCTGGAAACACCCTATCACATCCTCCTTCCCCTTGCTTCTATGAGGGTGTTCCATCACCCACCCACCCACTCCCACCTCCCTGCCCTCAATTCCTGTACACTGGGGCATCTATCAAACCTTCATAGGACCAAGGACCTCTCCTTCCATTGGTGCATGACAAGGCCATCCTCTGCTACATAAGCAGCTGGAGCCATGTGTAGTGCTTTGTTGATGGATTAGTCCCTGTATGTTCCAGGGTGTCTGGTTGGTTGATACTGTTCTTCTTTCTATGGAGTTGCAAACCCCTTCAACTCCTTCAGTCCTTTCTCTAACTCCAAATACAGAGGTAAATGTTAGCAGCTAACCAATGGACTGAGCACAGGGTCCCTAATAGAGGTATGATGGTTTTGTCTCTTCAAGATTCTTTGAGATTCCATAAGAATTATGAATGACTTTTCCTATTTAATTAAAAATAAGTCTTTGGAACTTTGTTAGAGATTGTATTAAATCTTCCTTGGGGACCAATCCTCAAAAGAACATGATTTGGGAGTACAAACAATATTCAAGGCATAACTTATACTATTTAAGTCCTATGTTTCCTTCCCTGTGGATAGGCCTGACTCTGGTTACTATTAATTCTGAACTATTATAGCTATCTCTTCCTTCAGCCAAGTCAGTTTTTGTTTTTTTATAATTTCAACAGCCAGCTTTGGTACATACATTTCTGGTTTGTTGTAAATGTTTCCTGTATCAAAACTTTTTAAATTTATAATGTCATTTATCTAATTTTTATGTTTTTTCATTAAAATCCATTTTCTGATGTTAATATTACCTTGCTCTTTTTTGTTTCTGTTTACAGTGAACCTTATTTTAAGATTCTTTTAGATGTATTATTTTAGTTTATATTTAGGAATATTTTATCTATCTATCTATCTATCTATCTATCTCTATATATAAACATCATGTATATGTATGTATATATATGTGTATGTGTACATACACTATGTATATATGTATATATACATACATATATGTATGTATACACACACACACACACAGTATGTTCATTCCTGGTGCACATGGGGACAGAATAGGGTATTAGATCCCTTAGAACTGAAGTTAAGGATGGATATAAACCACCATGTGGGTTCTGGGAGTTGAACTTAGAGCAAAGGTGCTGAACTATCTCTCCATTCTAGGACCTTACTTTTGTTTGTTGGTTGATTTCTTATTAACTAATTAATTTGTTTATTCACTTTACATCCCAATTGCAGCCACTTCCTTCCTCTCCTCCATGTTGCACTCTCTCATCCCCTTATCCTATTCACCTTTCTCCTTCTCAGATAAGGGGAGTCCACCTCTGATCCTCTCCCATACTAACAAACCATGGCATATCAAGTCACATAAGGACTAAGTGAATCCGCTCCCACAAAGGACAGAGAAGGCAATCCAGCTAAGGGAAAGGGGTCCAAAGGCAGACAACAAAGTCAAAGACAGCCCCAACTCTAATCATTAGGTAACCCAAATAACGACCAAGCTGCACATCTACTATATGTGTGTAGAGGACCTAGGTCCAGTCCATGCATGCTCTTTGGTTGGTAATTTGGTCTCTGTGAGCCCCCATGGGGCCAGGTTAATTGGCACTGTAAGTCTTCTTGTATTGTCCTTTACCCTTCCAACTCCTTCAATCATTCTCCTGACTCTTCTACAAGACCCTTGGAGCTTGAACTAATGATTGAATATGGGTCTCTGTATCTGTTTTCATCAGCTTCTGGATGAAGCTTCTAGATGACAGTTATGCCAGACTCCTATCTGCAAGAATAGCACTGGCATCACTAATAATGCCAGAGCTTGGCTTTCTCCCATCCCAAGGGGTGGATCTCAATTTGGGACAGTCATTGTTGGCCATCCCCTCAATATCTGCTCCATCTTTATCCCTGCATATCTTGTAGGTAGGGCAAATACATTTTGGATTGAAGATTTTGTGGGTGGGTTGGTGTACCCCTCTCTCCACTGGAAGGGCTGGTTGGCTGCAGAAACTGTCTACCTCAAGCTCCATATTACTACTCACTGCTATGAGTCTCAGCTAGGATAACCTCATATTTTCCCAGGAGCCTCTCCAGTCCCAGGTCTCTAGCTTGTCCTAGAGATGTTCCTAGATGGATTTACCTTCTTCCTCCCAATCCTCCCATATACACACCCCATCCCTCTCTCCACCGACCTCCCCTACCCAGTACCCTCTCTATATCCACTTCCAATGTCTATTTTATTTTCCCTTCTAAGAGAGATTCAAACATCCTCCCTTTGCCATCCTTGTTACTTAGTGTCTTTGGTTCTGTGGATTGTAGAGTGGCTGTCCTGTATATTATGGCTAATATCCACTTATAAGTGAGTACATATCCTGTGTGTATTTCTGAGCCTAGTTTGCCTTATTCAGGATGGTGTTTTCTAGTTCTATTCATTTACCTGCAAAGTTCATGATGTACTTGTTTTTAATAGCTAAATACTATTCCATTGTGTAAATGTGCCACATTTCCTTTATCCATTCTTCAGTTGAGGGACATCTGGGTTGGTTCCAGTTTCTGGCTATTACTAATAAAGATGCTATGAACACAATTGAGCAAGTGTCTTTTTGATATGGTGGAGTGTCTTTTGGCTATATGCCCAGGAGTGCTATAGTTGGATCTTGAGGTAGAACTATTCCCAGTTTTCTGAGAAATCAACATACTGATTTCCAGAGTGGTTATACAAGTCTGCACTCCCACCAGCAATGGAGGAGTGTTCCACTTGTTCCACATGTTCACCAGCATTTACTGTTGCTTGAGTTTTGATCTTAACCATTCTGATGAGTATAAGATGGAATCTCAGACTCTTTTTGATTTGTATTTCCCTGACGACTGGGGATGCTGAACATTTCTATAAGTGCTTCTTTGCCATTAGAGATTCCTCTCTCAATTCGGTCATCAATGGGAGAGGCCCTTGGCCCTGTGAAGGTTCTGTGCCCCAGTGTAGGGGAATGCCAGGGCCAGTAAGTGGAAGAGGGTGGGGTGGTGAGCAAGGGGAGAGGGGAGGGAATAGGGGTTTGTTCATGTTGTTTTTTGGGGGGGTTCTTTTTGTTTTGGAGGGGAAACTGGGAAAGGAGAAATCATATGACATGTAAATAAAGAAAATATCTAAAAAAAAAAGAATTCTCTGTTAAGCTCTGTACCTCATTTTTAAATTGGGTTTTTGGTTTTGAGGGATTTGGTTTCTTGAGTTCTTTAATATTTTAGCTATTAGTCTTCTGTTGGATGTAGGGTTGGGGAAGAGATTTTCCCATTTTGTATGCTGCCATTTTATTCTATTGATGGTATCCTTTGCTGTACAGAAGTTCAGTTTCGTGAGGTCCCATTTATTAACAGCCTGAGCTTTTAATGGTCTGTTCAGTGGTACAGTTTTCTACCATACCAATGCATCCAAGGATGTTCTTTACTTTTTCTATTATATTTAGTGTACCAAATTTTGTGTTGAGATCTTTGATCCACTTGAACTTGAGTTCAGTGCAGGGTGATAAATATAGATCTACTTGCATTCTTCTACATGCAGATAGCCAGTTAGACCGGCACCGTTTGTTGAAGATGCTTTCTTTTTTTGTATGGTTTTGGATTCTTTATCAAAAAAATCAGTGACTGTAAATGTGTAGGATTATTTCTGGGTCTTGAATTTGAGTCCATTAATCAACTTACCTGTTTTTAGTGGTATTAGCTCTTCTTTGAAAGTCTGGTAAAATTCCGTGCTAAAACCATCTGACCTTGGGCATTTTTGTTGGTGGTGGGGGTGGGGGTGTTTTTGTTTTGTTTTTTGTCTTTTGTGGGTTTTTTTTTTTTTTTGAGAGAAGCTTTTAATGACTACTTCTACTTCCTTAGGAGTTATAGGAGTATTTAAATTGTTTACCTGAACTTGGTTTAACTTTGCTAAATAGTGGAATCTATCAAGAAAATCATCCATTTGATTAGATTTTTAATTTTGTCGAGTATAGGCTTTTGAGCTTAGACCTAGTGTTTTTGTGGATTTCCTCAATATCTGTTGTTATGTTCTCCTTTTCATTTCTAGTTTTGTTAATTTGGATACTCTTTCTCTATCTTTAAGTTAGTTTCAGTAAGGTTTCTCTATCTTGTTGATTTTCTCAAAAAAACAGCACCAATTCTTTGCATTGTTCTCTTTGTTTCTAATTTATTGATTTTGGTCCTGAGTTTGATTATTTCCTGCTGTCTACCCTTCTTGGGTGTATTTGCTTCTTTTTACTCTAGAGCTTTTAGGTGTGCTTTTAAATTGCTAGTATGAGATCTCTCCAATTTCTTTTTGAAGGCACTTAGTGCTATGAACTTTCCTTTTAGCACTGCTTTCACGGTGTCCCATAAGTTTGGGCATGCTGTACGTTTCTTTATTTCTTCCCTGACCCAGTGATCATTGAGTAGACAGTTGGTCAGTTTTCGTGAGTTTGTAGGTTTTCTGTAGTTTCTATTGTTGTTGAAGTCCAGCTTTAATCCATGGACTGATAAAATACAAGGGATTATTTCAATTTTCTTGTATATGATGAGACTGTGATGTTGGATGGATATTCCTGATGTTGACAGGACTCCTTGGAGAGGTAAGTAGAACTTAGGGCCTGGCAATGGTGTTCAGGGAACAGTACTCTGCTCACCTCTGCTGGCTGTGCTTCAGGTAGAATGGAATGTTCCTGGGATCCCACAGCCTCCTATGGGAGGGACCCAAAGTTGTGGGCCTACTGATGGAGTTTAGGGGACAGAGCACAGCTTACCTCTGTTGGCTGTGCCTCAGGTGGACTGACAGGAAGGGAATAGGTAGGAAAGTTTCTAACCTGGGTGTTCCTTGGGTCTCCGTAGGTCTAATTGTTTCTTGGATATGGCAGGCTTCTTCACAAGGGAAGGCAATGGAGCTTAAGGAAAGATAGTGTGCATCTAGGGCTGTGCTCCAGGTAGAACCAGCAGGTAGGGGATAGCTGGGGTTGGGTCTAAACTAGATGTTGCTGGAACTTAGCAGGCATCCTTGGGAGGGAAGGCAGTTGAGTTTGGGGAGGGGACAATGTTCTCTAGGACCTTATTTTAAATTATTTTAGTTTAAATATGTTAGTGCCTTTCAATCTAAAGTGATTCTCTTATACATAGTATCACTGGATCATAGTTTCTAAAGTATTTCATCTTTTGAGTAGAGAAGTTAAAGTGATTTGTATTTAAAGTAATATCTTAAGAAGGATGACTTACTTTAGTTTTTTTTTCTATTTATTCTCCATATGCTTTGTACCCCCTTTGTCCTTCATTTCTGCATCATTGTGCTCCTTTATCACAATGTATCAAAGTGCTTTGATTCCTCCATTATTTCCTTTGGTGTACACACCTTACCTGCTTATTGGGATTATCCTGATTATATTTGTTTTCTCAAGCTATGGTTTTAAAACTTGAAATTGTACAAGGTCACCCTCACAAACACATTGCTCTTAGCCCTAATATTTTCTGAAACCTGCATATTATTTATACTTGTTGACGTCACAAAATGATGCTTGTACATTCTGTGTCACAAAAACATGAATTGGTCTCTTTGCTGCATTCATCTCCTCAGTTATATAGAAAGCAAAATGTAGAGCAGAAAATAGAAAGCGTGTGCTCTTCTAGGCATATAGCCTTACAGGATTTTGATTCTTTCACATACTTTTTATGTTTATCTTCAGTGCCCTGTCTATTTTCTAAGGAGGATTATCCATTGGCAATGATAAGTGTCGGTTCTGTTTGTCTGGAAATGCTTTAATTTATTATGCTTTTAGTAACTGATCTATAAAATATGGAACTCTTATTTGTCACTCTTTAAAATTTCCTTAATGGAGAGTGCTTAGACTTTTCTTATTTTATCCTTCTTGCTTCAAAATAAATAATGTAAAAACAAACAAGTCTTGAAACCTGGGGTGCAGTGCATAAGCTGCTGGTCTTTGGCATCTAAAGTTTTCACTGAGAAATTTTGTGTTGATTTTACTAGTGATTCCTGGATCCCTGGTTGGTGGCAGGTCACCTTTGTATTGCTGCCTTCAAACTCTCTGCTCTTGCTTTATACCACTTTGTCTGAAGTGTGTCTCCTTGTGTGTCTTGGGGCTTATCTGAGACCACGTTAAGCTTTTGGATGTTTATAGTCTAGTTTTTCATAAAAACTGTGATGGTGTCAGCCACTATTGTTTTCAGGTGATCTCTCTGTCTCTTTCTTGTGGTGCTTTCCTTCGGAGGCTTCTGCAGTGAATGTATTGATCTGATTGCTGCTGCTTCCAAGGGTCCCTTTGCTTCTTTTCTCCAGCCTTTTGTTTTTCTTCCCTGACCCTCAAACTTGATACTCTCTATTATTGTGTTTTTCAAATGTGCTGACCTCTGCCTGTTCACATCTGCTCCTGAATCCCTCAGGTGAATGCTTCATGTCAGCCATCACTCCTTTACATTCCACAGTTTTATATTAGTTTATTTTTCAATCATCTGTGTTTAAATGTTTCTCGGTTTTTTATATGCATTTCGTTTACTTTGTCTGTATCTATCTGAAATTGTGAACCTCCCATCTTTAATCAGGTCTAATAAACCTATCATCAGGTATTTGTTAGCAATGATTTCTGTGGACTGACTTACTCTTTGGAGTGGGCTAAAGTTTCCTGATCGATTGTGTATTTTATAATTATTTTGCTGAAAACTGTATGTTTGAATCACATGTAACTCCAAAAACTGCATTATTCCTCTTCCAAGAGTGTAATGAGATTGCCACTATATAGTTGTTGTTTTAGTTTGTTCCTTTGCATTCTGGTAGGATATTTCCAAATTAAAGATTATCCTCAAGTGTCTATATAAAGTCTTTTCAGGAATGCATAGCTCCAATTGCACATGTATAGCAACTCTCTTTTCCTCCTGTATGTACAGTTGATGTTGAATGTTATGGTCTTCAATTCCTGTATATTAAAATAGGCAAAAAGTCAAGAAAAAGCACTGCTTTCTAAGGCCCTTAGACGTGATCTTAGTAAGAGGTGGTGCTTGCAGCACTGGAGCAGGTGCAGCAACTGCTGCTGTCTCTCTGAGATGAGAAATAGTCAGAATAGAGGTTCCTTGATGCCTGCAAGTCAGGGTCCCCTTTCACTATCCTTGGTTCCTGCAAGTTGATACAAAAACACATACATTCACAGCTCCCTACCAAGGTGCAGGTAGTTTGTGGATGCTTATCCACTATTATGATAAACTGAAATTGACTGAATTTAACAGTGGTTTATTATCTGGCTCTTTTCTCAGTAGTTACAGCTTTTGATAACTGTAAAATATTTACATCAGACAGATCCTGTCAGGAAAACCACTGCTTAGCTCGGAAGAAAGTTCTCTAGTGTTTTGCCCTCCATCATCTTTCCAGATTGCTTTCTGTAGTTACTTATTAACAATTGTAGATGGATGAATAGATTTTGTGAGAGCATATATTTCAAACACTGTTCAATCAAGCATTAAAATGGAGGAGTGACAATGTTGTAGCTATCCTGAAAATTCTGTTTCATAGCTAGTGACCCAAACACAGCAAATCCACAGGCATTAATTACTTGTAATTCTATGTGCATTTGGGTCTTTTAATGAATATATTTTAAATTGTATGTATATAAGTGTTTTTCTGCCTGCATATCTGTGCACCCCATGCATGCTTGGTTTCTGTAGAGACAAAGAGGGAGAATTCAATCACCTGGAACTTAAATCTCATATGTGAACCAATGCTAGGATCAGAACCCAGATCCTCTGCAAAAGCAACAATTGATTAAACTATGAAGCCATCTCTTCAACCCCTAAATTAAGGGGCTCTTAGAAACAAACAAGGAAACAAAATATATGAGTGGTCAGAGAAGAAACTTCCAAGAGAAAAGTACCATTGTGCTTTTCAGGTTAAGATGAAGCAGAAAGAGGAATTGAAGAACTTCTGTTAGGGGAACAGAATTTGCAAAAGCCCTACAGAACTTGTGAAATGAATGTGGTAGATAAACCTGGGGTTATGTTAAAGGTGAGACTAAGGATGAGATGGTGTCTTAATTACCTGATGCTGTACTAGCTATAAAATGTTTTTTTTTTTCTCATAAGAAGTGTTTTCCTTTCTCTGTAGCTCTGACACCTGCTACCTTACCTCTCCCCGCCCGAGACTAGCTTTCCTGCGGTGTTAAAGTCTGGCACTTCATATGAGTTTTCTCAAGGCTAGATCCATAAACGTCACTGTGAAAGACTTGCTGTCACTGTATGGCTCTGTGCTTTTTGAGCATAAGCAGAGGATGGTTTAATCTTGTCTCCTAGTAATTTGGAACTGTATTTTTTCAATGTACATTTTTGCTTTACTTTGTGGAATAGAGAGCCAATTATTTCTTTACAAAATGTTGTAAATATGTAGGAGTAAATCTTTTCTAAAGGATCATAAAATGGGAAAAAGTATTGATTATAATACTTTAAAATAGAGAATTCTAGGGTGACCTGAAGAGATAGCCCGGTTAGGTATTTTTCTTTTAGATAGATAGATAGATAGATAGATAGATAGATAGATAGATAGATAGATAGATAGACAGATAGATAATAGGTAGCAGATAGGATACACCTAGATGACAAATGATAGATAAATGGATGGATAAATGTTGGATAAAAACAGAGAGATGATGATGATGATAATGGATAGATATTTAAATATAGATATATAGATGATATATATTCAGATAGAAAGGTAGTAAGATAAGTATAGAATGATAGATGTGATAGAAGAAGAGGTAATATACATAAAGAGATAGATATAATTTTATAGAAGGAGGGAGAGATAGATAGTTAGACAATATAAACAGGGTGGTTGGTGAGAAGAGGGAGGGGGCAGGGAATGGGGGGGGATTCAGAGGGGAAACCAGAAGAGGGGATACCATTTGAAATGTAAATAAAGAAAATGTCTAATAAAAAATAAATTAAAAAAAAAAGAAAGAGAAGGCAAGAAGAAACAATGCCAAATTTTCCAAAAATGAAGAAAAAGAGAAAATAGAAAAAAAAACAGATATGATAGATGGGTAGACAGAGGTAGAGAGATGTAGATTAGATAGATGATAAGTAGATAGGTAGGCAGGTAGGTGATAGATAGATCGATAGATAGATCGATCGATCGATCGATCAATAGATAGATAGATAGATAGATAGGTAGATAGACAGATAGACAGACAGCCATAAAGACAGACAGATAGCTGCACAGAAGATAGAAGCCATGTGTCTGAACTTAAGCAAGTGCAATGTGCTGCACCAACCTACATAGCAGACACCTTCTGTTTTGTTTTTATATTTGAGTTGATGGATTTAACCATCAGTCAATGATTTTTATTTTCACAAAGTGTTTGAAAAACACTGTTCTAAACTGGTGACAGCTCTTATTGTCAGAACTGACTGAACTGTATCTCTTCTTGACTCCATGTTTGGTGACATTGTTGTGATTACTTGAAATTAGCAAGTAGTACACATCAATGTTGAAGTTGATGACCAGTCTTGGTTGTCTACTTGACACAACAAAGATGAAAGAACTTCAAGTGTGGAATTTATTCTATCATATTTTCCTGTGGACATGTGGGGAGTGGAATTTTCTTGATTGTTGACTGAAGTAGGAGGGCCCTACTCACTGTGTACCTGGGATACATAAGTTAGATGAAGCTGAAACATGAGAACAAACCTGTAAGCATTCCCCTGACTGGATTCTAGTTCAAGCTCCTGTGTTAAGTGTCTGCCTTGGCTTTCATCAATGATGGACTGCAACCTGCAAGATAAAATAAACTCTTTCATCCACAAGTTGCTCTTCCTTATGGTGCTTATTATAGTAACAGAATGGTAAAGGGCACTCGAGGTTTTAATTGGTTTAATGTCTGTTGAAATAGCTAATCATCCTGATTTCTTTTGGATGTGAAAGGGGTCCAAATCCTCACTCCACATTCAGGTCTGCTCCTGAGTTGTATAGTATTTTCCTAGAATGGCATTCACACTTCTGTACATGTAGGTTGACTGGTTGCATGTTGACTGAGCATCTGGGAACTTAGACTTCTGACCCTACTTTTCAACTGTAGACATGGAGGTTGGAAATTGATTGCTTGTTCCCAATACCTTTATATGAGTGACATGTGTTTCAAGATACATAGAGGTTGCATTGACCAATTATGTGATTTTTTTCAATGAATCAGTTGACTTGCTTGAGTATGAATGTGTTTATTTCAGATAGCTGAAGAAAGACTAAGTACCATATGGAGATGTTGAAACTGAACTGAATCATTGCCTGTGCAAATGCATTTTATAGATTATAAAGTGCTATTAAAATTCCATTAGGCCATTACTTATATAAAATATTAAATCATGACACCATTCTTCTTCAATTTTATATTCATTAATAGGAATGAGAAGCCGTATCACACAGCAATTAAAGATACCGATTATGTTATCAGCAAGGAGTGAGCTGAATAGGCACCTCATCTCTTATCCACTGTTCCAATATGTGATTTGGGCTATTGGTTTAACCTCTTTGTTTCCTTGTATATAAACAGAGAGAAGTCCAATGCTTCAATTATAGGGCTTCTGTAAAGATTACATAACACAAGAATAATGCTTAACATGGTGGGAGACTTAGCTGGAGAAAGTTAATTGGAATTATTATCACTGTCTTATACATTAGCATCAAGTGAACAACCCCAGTATGACAATTGTATAATTCCATTTGTCCCACAGAATCTGCTGGGATAACTAATAATTTTGTGCATGTAACTTTTATTGGATTTTCTCTTTTACAATTTTGGAGATGTATACAATTCATTGTGGTTTATGTGACCCCCACACCTTTTCTAGTCTCCCTCTCACCCCGATTGGCCACACCCTACATGTTCCTTTCACACATTTATGGTTTTATTCTTTTCTTTCTAAAACCTCTGAGTATTTAACCAGGATAATCCTTGCTTGTGTCAATGAGTTTTGAGCTCTCCATTCGACCTGGTGGGTGCCTCAGTGAGTATGCAACTGAAGATAATGACACCCCCTCCCCCAGAATCCATCTGTATATAATATGTTTTATCAGGAAGGGATGGGACCATATGATGCTCTCCTGGATCCATGATTGACTGTTGATAGGCCCACTGTGAAGTGCCATGCCCAGGAGACAGCACTTCACAGATCTCTGTCCCATCTTCCAGCTCTTATATTCTCCCCCCCTTTTTCCTTAATAACCTATAAACATTAGAGGGAGTGCTACAAGGGTCTTGTTTAGTATAAGCACTGAGCATTCACTGAACAAATACCCTGAGGACTTATAAGTTTTTAACTCAAGCAATTTCATTTGACGACAAAACCCTGGATAGGTATCATCTTCCACCATGAATTGATTTTGATTTTTATGACATTTCCCCCATTCATCTCCTCTGCACAGAGTATGCTCAATCTATGAACAGTAGCCTACCTTTTCTTCCAGGTGGCATGCCTAGAAGCATGGATAATACCGAACTCTATTTACACTGTGCTCAATCCTACTTAGGCACGCCCATGATAAAGTTCAATATACAAATAAGAAAAGCATGCTGTTTCCAATAACAAAATACAATGAATAATATAATGTAATAAACCAGAATATTCTGAAATGTCATTCTACCACTCAGAACCACATGCAATGTATGACCTATGAACTGCTTATTTCTCAAACTTTTCATTTTATACTTTTGTATATAGTTGACCATGAGGAAAGGAAATTACTAAAAGCAAAGCCAGGCTTCTGCTTTACATATAACCTTGAAACTCTTCTCTTTCTTTTCCCCTTCTTTCTCCTTTTATAATGGAAGGATTATTGTCTAGCCTTATTCCTATTTACCAAATAATTTTTGATAACCGATTCATTATATTTGAAGTTTCATATTAGATAAAACATGAAACATATCTTGATTCTTTAACAACATTTCTCTTACACTGTAGAAGAGCCAATGGTAAGAGAAAAATGTATAATTCTTCCTTTGAAGATTCCATACATGCTTAGAGTGTATCTAACTAATACTTACCTTCTGTTTCTTCCCATTTAAGTCCTTCCAGATCTTCCCATGTCTCCTTTCAACTTCAGAAAAATTTTAAAATTAAACAACTAAGTCCAAATCATATATATATGTAGATGTGGAGCTATTCCCTGGGACATTATCCAGCCACCAGGAACCTTTAGAGAAAACTGAAGCATGTGTCTCCTCTAGCATGTGTCAGCTATAACTCTCAGTCCCCATCAAAGAAGCATCTTTGTGCAGTGAACAGCTGTTAATAGAGATAATCACAAAGGATCAAAGTATAAATATAATTGTAGACTATTCAGTCATAAACAAGGTATGTTTATCATAACCCTGCTTCTGAAGGACCAGAGAACATGGTAGAAATAGTGTTGATAGATGATTGTGAGAGCCAGAGATTGGAGAGGACTGGTTGAAAGTCTCTTCTGGATATGGCAGGACCAACATACTAATCAACTCACAGCCTTGGTTATGCACATAAGAGAAAGCCAACCAGTGTTCAAGAATGGAGGGAGGAGGGCTCATGAACCTCCCCCATCAATATAATAAGATGCTAAAAGGTACCTCAATCTGTGACTCTTTACATACCATTCCATTCTTTTCACTTTTAATTTTTAGAAATGGTTGGCTCCTTTAGTTTTGGTAAACTCTAACAACAAAAAAGTTATTGTGTTGCCTAAGGCATATTAAAATATAAAGGCTGTGTGTGTGTTTCATTCAGGAACACAAAACATTGAGACAGGTAGTGAACCCACAGCTAGGATTTATTGTTAATTAAATATTTAATTCAACAAACTGCTATTGAAATCATTGTTACACAAAGGAAGAAACATTTCATCTGGGCATAATGCACTCATTTGTCAATAGTTTAAGAAGTGACTTGATCTTGATTTAACTTTGGTACCTAGTATCTGTCTAGAAAATTGTCCATATTTCATCTAGGTTTTCCAGTTTTGTTGAGTATAGGCTTTTGTAGTAGGATCTCATGATTCTTTGGATTTCCTAGTGTCTGTTGTTATATCTCCCTTTTCATTTCTGATCTTGTTAATTAGCATACTGTCTCTGTGCCCTCTAGTTAGTCTGGCTATGGGTTTATCTATTTTGTTGATTTTCTCAAAGAACCAGCTCCTAGTTTCGTTGATTCTTTGTGTAGTTCTTTTTGTTTCCATTTGGCTGATTTCAGCCCTGAGTTTGATTAGTTCCTGTCTTCGACTCCTCTTGAATGAATTTGTTTCTTTTTATTCTAGAGCTTTCAGATGTGCTGTCAAATTGTTGGTGTATGCTCTCTCCAGTTTCTTTTTGGAGCTATGAATTTTCTTCTTACCACTGCTTTCATTGTGTCCCATAAGTTTGGGTATGTTGTGGCTTCATTTTCATTAAACTCTAGAAAGTCTTTAAATTCTTTCTTTATTTCTTCCTTGACAAGTTATCACTGAATAGAGTGTTGTTAAGCTTCCATGTGTATGTGCCCTTATTACATGTTGGAACATTTTCTGGGTATATGCCCAGAAGTGGTATAGGTGGGTCCTCAGGTACTACTATGTCCAATTTCCTGAGAAACTGCCAAAATGATTTTTAGAGTGGTTGTGCCAACTTGCATTCCCACCAGCAATGAAGGAATGTTCTTCTTTCTCCACAATCTCACCAGCATCTGCTGTCACCTGAGTTTTTGATCTATTGACGGATTCCTTTGCCTTACAGAAGCTTTGCAATTTTATGAGATACCATTTGTCTGTTGTTGATCTTAGAACATAAGCCATTGTGTTCTGTTCAGGAAAATCTCCCCTATGCCCATGTGTTTGAGGCTCTTCTTCACTTTCTCTTCTATTAGTTTCAGTGTATCTGGTTTTATGTGGAGGCCCTTGATTCATTTGGACTTGAGCTTTGTACAAAAAGATAAGAATGATTCAGTTGGTTTGCATTCTTCTACATGCTGACTGCCAGTTGAACCAGCACCATTTGTTGAAAATACTGTCTTTTTTCCACTGGATGGTTTTAGTTCCTTTGTCAAAGATTAAGTGACCATAGGTATGTGAGCTCATTTCTGAGTCTTCAGTTCTATTCCATTGATCTATCTACCTGTTTCTGTACCAATACTATACAGTTTTTTATCACTATTGCACTGTAATACTGCTTGAGGTTAGGGATGGTGATTCCCACAGAAGTTTTTTATTGGATGCTTCAGTCCTCCTTGGAAGGGGGAACAAAATACTCATGAAAACAAATATAGAGACAAAGTGTGGAGCAGAGACTGAAGGAAAGGCCATCCAGAGACTGCCCCACCTGGTGATCCCTCCCATATACATACAACAAACCCAGACACTATTGCAGATGCCAAGAAGTGATTGCTGATAGGAGCCTGATATAGCTGTCTCCTGAGAGGCTCTACCAGAGCCAGACAAATACAGAGTTGGATGCTTACAGCCAACCATTGGACTGAGCACAGGGTCCCCAATGGAGAAGTTAGAGAAAGGACTGAAGAAGCTGAAAGGGCTTGCAACTCCATAGGAAAAACATCAATATCAACCCACCAGACCCCCTCCCCCAGAGCTCCTAAGGACTAAACCACCAACCAAAGAGTACACATGGAGGGACCCATGGCTCTAGCCACATGTGTAGCAAAGGATGGCCTTATTGAGCATCAATGGTAGAAGAGTCCCTCTGTCCTGTGAAAGACTCGATGCCCCAGTGAAGGGGAATGTCAGGGCAAGGAGGCAGGAGTGCATGGGTGGGTGGGGGAGCATCCTCATAGAAGCAGGGGAGGGGGATGGGATAGGGAGTTTCTGGGGGGTAAACCAGGAAAAGCGATAACATGTGCAATGTAAAAGAAAATATCCAGTAAAAGAAAAATATGTGAAAAAATAAAAGGAGTGAGTTGAGGTGCTAGGGTAGATTGGGAAGTTAGAAATGATGTAATTATAATTTCAAAATCAAAATAAATAAAATAAAATAACATCTTTATTAAACAATGGCTTTCATACATTTCAATAACTGAAACAAATCAACAGAAAAGTAATATTATATGGCATGAAATATATGAAATTCAAATGTAGGCATCTATAGATACAATTCCATCAGAACAGGGCATAGTTGTTTGCTTATGCTTTCATTCCAGCTACTTAGATGCTATAATATTTGAATATGGTGATTATAAGAAAGACCACAAGCCTGGAAGACTAACATATTCATTATCTGGTTTGTACAAAAATAATGTGCCAACCCTTGAGTTGGCCCCATGTGAGACTTTGCAAAGCCAGATAATGTAATTACCATACACTGCACACATTGTACAATGACTAACCATTGGCTGCTATGGTTAGATATAAATATTATGTTCATAAAGGAAGGCTCCATGTCTGCAATTTTAGTTACAAATTATAAGATCCAGTAAAGCCAATTTTTTTGAAAAAAAAAATTGAGTATCTGAGTATGATTATGGGATATGAGATTTGCAGGGTTAAATGCTTGGAAAACTGCCAGTTGAGCCAGCATCTTTGCTAAAAATGCTGTTTTTTTTTTTTCTATTGGATGGTTTTAGCTCCTTTGTCAAAGATCAAGTGACGGTAGGTGTATGGGTTCATTTCTGGGTCTTCAATTCTATTCCATTGATCTACCTGTCACCAAACCCAGACACTATTGTGGATGCAAACAAGTGCTTGCTGACAGAAGCCTGTTATAGACGTCTCCTGAGATGCCCCACCAGTGTCTAACAAATACAGAGGTAGAGGCTCATAGCCAATCATTGGGCTGAGCATAGGGTCCCCAGTGGAGGAGCTAGAGAAAGAACCCAAAGAGCTGAAAGGGTTTGCAGCCCCAAAGAAGGAACAAAAATATGAACTAACCAGTATCTCCCAGAGCTCCCAGGGACTAAACCACCAATCAAAGAGTACAGATGGAGGGACCCATGGCTCTAGCTGCATATGTAGCAGAGGATGGACTTGTCAGTCATCAATGGGAAGAAAAGCTCTTGGATCTTTGAAGGCTCTATGCCCCAATGTAGGGGAATGCCAAGGCCAAGAAGTGGGAGAGGATGGTTTGGTGAGCAGGAGGAGGGGAGAGGGATAGGGCTATAGGGCTAACAGGTAAAAGGGATAACATTAGAAATGTAAATAAAGAAAATATCTAATAAAAATGCTTGGAGAATTCAGGAATGAAGATGTGTTTTACATGGCATGGTTAAAATGGTACATTGTGCTTTCTGGTAGTGAGGCTGTGGCCTGTTAAGCTGATTGCTATAATGTTGCTATTGTCCCTCATTAAATAAAAATTCCAGTGATAGTTTTATTGTTTATACTACCAATATAAACTCCAAATTTACCATTAAAATGCTCCCTCCCAACGTAACTCATCTTGTCCTCAATACATGCACTTCTTTTTGGCCTTTGTGAAAATGTATATAAAATGGAACCAAGACCACGACATCCTGATTTTCTCCTACTAAGCCCTGAGGCATCTTTTCTTTTCTTTTGGAAACCTCCATTCATATTTACTTAAATCCAAAGGAATTGCAACTGTATGGCCATTAAACTAGTACCAAGGCATCTGAAGTGCCCTAGAGTTACATGCAACAGAGCCCTTAGGGACAAAATAGATTTAGTCAACAATATCAAATGAATTAAATTGAAGCGAGTGCTAAGTCTGAAGGAAGGTCACTGCATTGTTGAGCTTCAAAGATTCAATATTCAGAGCATCAAGGCCATATTATTAATTAATAAGGCCTTGTTAATTAATAAGGTGGTTTGAAAGTTTTTAATACTCAGAAAGTATCTCCTGAGATTTAGTCAACAGGTTGGTAAAGATGTCATTAGAGTGAAGATAATGCAAATAAAATAAAACAAAGTAAATAAAAGTGTAAGGCTAACTTATCTGGATTAAAATTAACTACCCTATAAACATGGTTTTATATTAGACTTTGAAATCCACCAGACCTGTCACTGTGGACACAGTATACACACTCTGGTTAAATTCTAGCTCCCTGTCTTCTTCTTCTGTTATGTAACAATTAGTATAGTGTCCACTCTGCTACTTTGACAAAAGACTTGAGACTTTGGTGAAATCACCAAAGTTTGTGTTTTCTGAGATTTTGTGGTTTATTTTCTTGTTTTGAAAGACATGTCTTACTATATTGCCTAGTCTTCTAATGAATTCATAGGATTAAGCAATTTTCTTGTTTTACTGCAGGTACACATACACAGTAACTACCACACTTGGCTTGACCCACAATTTTAGAGATTTTAGTACATTATTCATTGCCTCCCTGCCCCTATACTTTGGGTCTGTAGTGAGGTAGTATATCATGGCAGAGTCCCCAGTAAAAGATGAGGCTGTTTACCTCAAGGAAGACAGTAAGCAAAAGAGAGACAGTGGCAGACAAGGAAGAAGAAGAAGAAGAAGAAGAAGAAGAAGAAGAAGAAGAAGAAGAAGAAGAAGAAGAAGAAGAAGAAGAAGAAGAAGAAGCTGGTGTCCCAATATCCCCTGTGAGTCCTCCAGTGACCTAGCTTCCTTCCATTAGGCCCTACATCTTACAGATTGTACCACCATTAGATGGCACTATGGGATGGGGATGAAGACTAACTCATGAGTTTTTGAGTTGTATTTATTCAAACCATCTTATTTGTCTAGCCATTCATCTATTGAGAGATATTGGGTTGTCATGCTTAATCTGCAGTGAATGATGCTGGGAAGAGTATGGGTGTTGGATCTTGTGCCATTCCTTTATCTCTCTTACATAAGGACTGTCTTAGCTTACATCCCTACCAGAAATGCACATTTGAGTGTCTAATTTAGACATACCTCTGTTCAAGTCCTTCACTCACGTTTATTTTGGATTGTTTGAGGGAGGTTCTTATCAACAGTACAAGTGTACAACCAAACAAGTTCCCTAAATATATTCTATTTTTAGCTCCTTGTTGGATATAAGGTTCCTACCCCGGGTAGTTATTGGGGGGTAGGGGAGGGAAATGTGTGCAAACCAGAAAAGAAGAATTTGTCTGTGTGGATGAAGTTTCAAAGACATCTTTTAGAAACTGGTACAACAAATGAACATATTCATTAAAATTTCAGAATACAAAATCAACACAGAATGATTAGTTGCAGTTGTACCAGCAAGCAAAGAGAAGGAAGGAGGAACTGAAAAGAAGAAAATTCCCATCTTTGATTGTACCAAAGAGAAGAGAATCCTAGGAATAAACTGAAAAGACAGCTACAAGATCTCTGTGTTGAAAACTGAAAGTTATTGATTTCAACAAGGTTAAGATAGCAAAACATAAAAGAAAGATACCCTGTGTCCATGGACTAGACGATTCTAGAAGATTTAATAGTGTTAAACTATCCATATTCTCTAAAATGCCAATCAAAACTACTATGGCGTTATCTTTCCTGTTTCTATGAATATTTGTTTACTGTTGCAGCATTTTCTCTGTCCAATCACATTAGGACAGTGACAGGCCTGTGAATGGACAGGAATAGAGAGGTGGAGCTAGAAGTGGAGGAGGAAAAAGGGCAGAGAGCAGGAAGGTGGGAAGATCTTCATCTTGGAGACAGAGGAAGATGACAATTCAGACCCCACATGGTTACAACAAAGTTAGATTAGTGGGGTCAAAACATTGTCTTTATCATTTGACACTGAAATTATTGTTTGGCATCTTGTAATTGTGATCTTTTTATTATATAAACCTGATTAGATAACTAAACCTTAAGAGTCATGCTTTACGGGGTACTGGGCACTAGATGAATGATTATGGGGATGTGTAAAGAGTTGTGATGTTGCTGCTAGCTGGGAGAGAATAGCAAGATCCCACCAGGACTTAGTGTTAAGACCGGACAGTACCAGCACTACAATGTGCTTCATAGGGAAAGAGAGTTTGAAGTGTAGATTCATTTTTTAGTATTTCCTGCAACAGTTTACAACCAGAAAAGACCCCTAAATAACTAATACAGTCTCTCTCTGTCTCTGTCTCTGTCTCTGTCTCTCTCTCTCTCTCTCTCTCTCTCTCTGTGTGTGTATGTGTGTGTGCGCGTGTGTGGGTGTGGGTGTGTGGGTGGGTGTGTGGGTTTGGGTGTGTGTGTATGTGTATGTATTTGCATGAATGTTCATTCCTGTGTCCATGTGGAAGCCAGATATTGTTACCAGTTGTCTTTCCTCATATTTTGAGACAGTCTCTGATTCAGCCCATTTCTCTCCAAATAAGCTAATCTGGCTGGCCAACAAGCCAAGGGGTGTTTCTGTATCTACCTTCAGCACTGGAATTTCAGTAAATTGAAGGTGGGTGCTTTAAATTGAACTCAGGTCCTCATGTTTGCTAGCAGGCTCATTACCCACAGAACCATATTCCTAGCTCCCATTACACAGTCTTCAGCAAGAGGAACAAAGCAAGGGTATCAAATGTGCTGCTTTTACATTATATTACAAGGTTATTATAACCAAAACAAGATGGCGCTAACATTTAATACAGACACATAGACAATGAAACAAAGTAGAGAGGCAGAAATTAATATACAAGGAAGACAGTCAACTAACAAAAGTGGCTTCACTGTAGGAAAATATTAGCTGATTCATTACAATTGTTGGGAAAGCCCATACTATCCAAAGAGAAATGAGAAAATTTGAAGAGTTCATGGTCTAATACCAACATTGGGTAAGGAAACAAGCCTCAAGAATCTGACTCCTGGACCAGAGAGATGGCTAGTGACAAAGAGACAGGAAGTGCTGCGTATCACAGATGAGTGATTCTGGCCATCTGGATCCAATTAGCTTTAAGGAAGGACTCTTCAAAGAGGCTCTGAATGTCATCTTATGGAAGAAGTAAACTGCATTGCATACTTCTAAATAACATATCTGCAATAATCAATTCAAGCTTCTAAATGTAACCTCTAAAATAAATCATCTGATTAAATTGTAATAATTAAACCCTAGGGAAATTAAGGGTAGATGCTAGTTCAGTTTGAATAAAGACTCTTGCTACCAAAGCATACTTATATTCTAAACATATGTAAATACCAACTAATGAGATAGCTCAAAAATAGACAATTCAACATTCAAATATTTACTGTGTAAGAAGAAAATAAGCTCTCCATGTGCATCAACTCCTGCTGTAGAGGTAAAGCCTATTTTCATTAAACCATCTCACAGAGAGGACTAGCCATCTACTTTACTGATGATCAGTCAGGATAAGAGTGCCTGAGTTACACATATTTTTTATTAGGAAGATAGTGACCTCCATTTCTGTATACATGCATGCATATGATACAATCCTGTTCTCTTCTGTGGTTGAATAAAGCCCATGTTATATACATGCCACGTTTTCCTTGTCTATTCAGCTGTTGGTGGGTACTTCAGCTGAATCCAGAATCCAGCTATTGTGAATCACACTGCAGTAAGCATGAACATGCAGGTAAATATTTTTAAAGAAGATAGTAATTGAGGTTTGCTAAAATTTCAAACCTGAATAAAGAAGTCTTTCCATTAGTTCAGTTTCAGTTGTCTGATTTAATTTTATTTTTTAAGTTTTAAAAAGTTTCTTTTAAAAAATAAAAAAATAAAAAAAAAGTTTCTTTTAAGATAGGCTGTGAAATGGTACAGAAGATCTTCATAGCTAGCTCTGTACATTTTCAGGGAAGCTGCAAACATGTGTCCAATGACTCACCTCAGGCTCCTTGTGAGTTATGTATTTTTCCCAGGTTGGTGTCTATCATGTTAACAGAGACTAAGAAATGCTCTGAAATACACAGTGATATTTGTCTTTCTGGGTCTAGGTTACCTCACTCAGTAGAGTATTTTCTTTCAAGTTCTACCCATTTGCTTACAAATTTTATGATTTTTTCCTGACTCCTAAGCAGAATTCTGTTATACATTTGTACCACAGTTTCATTACCCATTCAGCAGCTGGAGAACTAGTTGATATGTTTGTGTGGATGGTAGAAATCTCACACAGTCCCACCCACTGATGAAGAGCTGCAGGCAGTAAGCAGAATCCATGTTCTCTAGGGATGAGTACTGATAGTGTATCTAATCTGAAAGCAACCAGTCTTAAACACAAACACAGATGGGCGATGCCAAGTGAACTCAGCATGTTGTATTCATATGTAAATATATAAATACATATATATGTATGTGTGTCTATAACAATAATAATTTAAAAAGAGGAGCTCAGGAATTTGAAACGGAGTCAGGGGAACATGGGAGAAGATGGCATGGGAGACAGAAGGAGTAGAAATTATGTAGATACAATGCTCATGTATGAAATTCTAAAAAAATAAAAATAAAAAATATACAGTGAATGATGAATTTCGTATCTTTGATATTTTTAGTTTATAGTTGCTAGGTTTTTGAGGGAGGGTGTGTGTGTGTGTGTGTGTGCGTATGCGTGTGCGTGTGCATGTGTGTGTGTGTGTGTGTGTGTGTGTGTGAGTGTGCACATGTCAGAGTGCATTTGCTCAGGCATGGGCCAGAGGTTAATGTTGGGGTGTCTTCTTCTGTCCCTCTTCTATTTTTTTGAGATAGTGTCTCTCACTGAATCTTATTAACATTTCAACTAGATGCTTGGCCAGTGAGCCCCCAGAATACACCTCTCTCTGCCTCCCTCTCCCATTTCTCTAAGCACTGAGCTTACAGGCATAGACAGATATAACCTGCTTTTATATAGGTAGTGGGATCTGAACTCAGGTCCTCAGGCTTGCATAGCAAACACTTTACTCACTGAGCCACTTCCCAGATCCAGGAATTAGGTTTCAGAGATCTTAATCTTAGTTTAGTGTGCTTGCTATTCATAGGGGTTGAAATTCACTTGGAATTCCTGGTTCAGCAGGGGGGTTTTGTTCTAAGCAGTAGTGTAAAAATAGATAAAATGGGTGTTATGGATTTTTCGAGCACAGCTCTTTCTCATGTCTGGCTATCATGGAGTTTGAACCATTTTTATTGATCAATAAATTTTATTTCCAAATAAAAATGTAGCATTTCGAGAGTTTACTTTCAGTAAGCTACAACATTAGGAGAAATTATGGACCACAAAGAAATTTCAAAGAATTGACCAATGTTTTATAGTAAAGGGGGAAAAATTTTAAGGATAACTGTTCAACTATACCAGCATTTTCTCCATGCTGTTAAATTAATTGCCTTTCAAAGGGTGTTTGCAATGAGTTCCATTCAGCTATTCACTTCTATACCAATACCTTCTCAAGGTAATGACTGATCTTAAGAAGACTACCCTGTGTAGTACATGGAAAACTGAGTTTTCAAAACTTTAGGTGACTTCAGTATGTCTTGCCAAAAAAGATACTCTCACAATGTGTGTGTCAGTTTGTCACTGAGCCATAAGTAGGCCCAAATTATTACACAAAAATGTCTCTTCAAAATCAACTGATTACTTTGCCTTTGGCCATTGGAAAGTGGCCCGGTATATTCTGAAGATCCAAACAGGGTGTGCCTCCTCCGGGCACTGTTTGCAAAATGAACCCTCACATGAAAGAGGGCATCGGGCTGCTCTCTTAATAACCTGCTTCTCATTTAATTAAGTTGAATTCAATTGTTTTGGCTTGAGCATGATAAGTTCTTTTTTTCATCTTCTGCCCAAACATTTCTTCATACTATTGCAAGATGGCTTCTCATGGAAAAGATATTAAAGTATATTGTTATTCTCTTAGTACTTTCACAGATGGATTTTCACTTTATTGTTTTTCATGTGTGTGTGTGTGTGTGTGTGTGTGTGTGTGTGTGTGTGTGTGTGTGTGATATGGGTGCAAAGACTATAGGAGGATCTTATTCAGTGCTCTGTCCTATCATTCTCCCTTACTCCACGGAAACAGGGTCTCATTTAGTAACCTGACAGGTCTCAATGAAACCCTCCCTCAGTAGAGTAACCTGAATCTGAAGCTAGGCTAGTTGCCAGCAAGCCCCAGAGATCACTCTACCCAACTCCAAACACTAGGGTAAATAAGCATACTGGGAACCATCACTGACTTTTTACATGGGTTGTAGAGATTTGAATGCAAGACCCCATGCTTGCAGAGGAAGAACACTTACCCACTAATCTATCCCCCTAGACTCTTCCTAGCACTTTAGTGTGCCTTCTTCTTTTCTCAATCCCTTGGTAATTCTACTCAACACATGTGGCACAGATGGCTCTGACTACTTTCCCTTAGCCTGTCAGTGTATCATGTGAGACAAATATGGCTGGTTTGCTGACCCTATCTATGTGGTCAGAGACTTGTTTGGCAGTGATCATGTGGATCAAGGTGGACCTCCTAGAGTGATCCCTTTGGGGGAAAAGACCTTGGATTTTTTTTCAGTGAGAGCGAAGCAGCTGCGAATGCCTCACTGCCCAGTGCAGAGAACAGAGATGACATTGGAGTCAAAGAGAAGCCTAGGGGAAGAGAAGGCAAAGCCTTGATAGCATCCTCCTCTCTCTTCTTATGCTTCAGGACTGCATGGGGACTCACAGTTATTAATTTAGTACATTCTCCCTTTTTTTCCTTTTGGCTAATTTGAATGAATTCTATCTGCTGCAATCGAGGGCAACTCAAGAACTGATGAGAAGTTGTCAGAGGAGACTGAGGAATGAGTTCTACTATCCTTTGCGAAGGGAACCCTGAAGTATTAAACACTAGCTGCACCTAGGTAATTTGAACATTTACTGGGTGCTACACTGGCCACCCCCACTCTCAGTTATTTTACACAATTCTCAACATATAAAAATTAAGCAACTAAAACTGTGAGCTTGTTTTCCCAGTGGATTGCCCTGTCTTTCAATAACTTAAATATTGGTAAAGCACTCAACATTAAGGACAGCTTGAATTCCATCTTTCATTCTCCTGGAGGAAGCTGCACACAGCTTAATTAAGCAGTGGGTGCCACCACCACTAAGACAAAGGCAGTAGAAAGAAACCCACAAATAAACATCCAATCCTTTACGATTTGTAGCAGCCATTTCCTCTGAATGATTTCTCTCTGTGTGTGGGGGGGGGGGATTTCACATTGCTGCTGGTC
This sequence comes from Mastomys coucha, assembly GCF_008632895.1. Classification (NCBI taxonomy): domain Eukaryota; kingdom Metazoa; phylum Chordata; class Mammalia; order Rodentia; family Muridae; genus Mastomys; species Mastomys coucha. The sequence continues at coordinate 42,484,461 of NW_022196911.1, read as the reverse complement.
CTTGGGGATGGAGCTGTTAGCTGTTTCTGAACGTGGGCATTGCAACTGTAAAGGATGGTCTCTTTCTAGAACTACTGTTCTGAGCTTAGTGCTGAAGTCTAATTCTCTGGACAGCACTTGGTTCAGTCTCACATGACTCACTGTGGATTTGAGTCTCACTGTGCCTTTCATAAGGGTTAACCTGGAGGAAAGACTCCAGTGTTCTATTTGGTAATAAATGAAGAGTAGCACATGGCTGGCTTATTGTTCCACTAAACCTTGGGGCAGTTTCCTGTGTTTGAGTTGATATGCCTGCTTGAGATAGCAGAAAATATCTCGACATGATTCAGATAAATGAAAGGGTCTAGGTTTTTACTCCACCAAAACAAGGAAGAAACTTAAGTGATTTAGAGCACTGCTGTAAATGCATCACACATGGATTACCTCAATAAATTGGTAGCTACTCCTATAAAGTAGATTTAGTTATTAATTTTAATTCACTGTTGACAAAACCAAGGCCTAGAAGGTTTAAACAAGTTGACTAGAACCTTCAGTTGGAACAGCTAGTTAGAGGAAAGAAACAGTTATAGGGCTTGATTGAAGGCTGCTCACCTGAAAGCTGGGTTGTATAACCTTCCCAGAATACACTGCCCTAGAAAGAGCACACACAACTGTTGTGTGCCTTCGCCAGCATGAGCTCTGGCAATAACTGTCTTCGAAACTCTGGATAAATCATTTCATCTCCCTAGGCCTGGGTTTCTCTGTGTAAGATGAAGGTTGGAAACTATTTGAATAGTCTCTAAGTTCTCTAGCTCTGTCACTGTTGCACTGTGACCTCAGATGTATGTATGGGTGTGTCTCACCACAAGTGCCTGAATTCACATACACCGGCATGTATACCTGCAGGAATGCCCACCGTACTTCCCAAGGCAAAAACTTAATTGTGCTGAGAAGATTTACCCCAATTTGATGCTAAACTCTGAACCCCAGTGAGTTCTAACATCTACAGCAGCCCACTTATGAACATAGAAAGAG
>NW_022196911.1:42475397-42483356 GCF_008632895.1 Mastomys coucha | reverse complement strand
AAAAAAAAAAAAAAAAAAAAAGAGGAAGGAGGAAAGAGAGGAAGAGAAAAAAATGTTGATGCATGTGATTTAAATGTTAACACAAAACAAAACAACAAAACTCACACACCAAATGTTCCTCTTTAACCTGTTTTCTGGGACATTAACTTGAAAACTTTGCTTTAGCTTATTAGATACAGGTAGCTTCCCTTTGTGAGCACACGTGTTTTGAGATTTGTCTCCTTTTTTATGATAGGAAAGAGAAAATGTCAAAGGTAGACCACAACACCCAGCAGGAGGTACCCAGAACGTCTTGAGGGAATGCTACCCAGGAAAGAGAAAATTACAGCTGCACAGATGTAGGATGCATTCTGGTCCCAGGTTCTTCCGTTTTCCTGTCACCTTAACAGAGTTGTCACAGCATGTAAAACTTTACAGCCAGTACCATGTCACCTGCACAGCTTTAGAGCAAAAAGTATCAGAAGTGTCTGAGGAAAATAATTGCATTATTTTTAGTTGCTGCAGAGATAGATGCAGCAGGAATCAGGTGGAGAAGGCAACCTGGGAGAACGGAACTGGAAATGCTAAAAATACTGCTTCCCCAGCAACTGAAATTTTAAGGAAAAACTTAGGAAGGGCCAGAGAGGAAGATGGAGTTAGAATTTATATCTCTTAGCTGCAGTGGGTTTGTTAGTAAGATCGGGAAGAGGGAGCACAGGGGCCTTACCCCAGGCAGTGGGGGATTCCACATTCCATGTGGAACAGGCAAGATACAGAGAGACAATGTTGAACTGGGGCTGAGTGAGGGACGGGGGGGTGGGGGGGGGTGACATGTCTGCATCTAGTATCCAGGGCAAAGCCTGTGTAGAGAATGGCTGGGAAATCCTATTTCTAGAAGCAGCCTTCTTTCCGTGAGCCCAGCAGACAGAAGCCATGAGCGCTGTTGCAAGAAAGCAAAGCTGTGTTTGACACACGTGTTTCCCATTGATATCTGGAGACAGCCCAGTAGCTGGGAGTCGGCTTGACAAAACCCGGATCGAAGTAAAGGCAGAGTAGGGTTTCAAAGCAGGCAGTGAGAGAGCGGGAATGCTGTTCAGGAAATTCTTCAGGCATGGGCAGGGACTTGGCTGCAGTTGTGCGGCTGGAAAATCTGACTGGGGCAGCTCCTGAGCACAGGCAGGGCCTGCTCACAGGGGCGGGCTGAGTGGCCGCCGCCTCCATCAGAGCCTCTCAGCTTTCCCCAGGACCACGGGGGACTCTCATCCGCCACTCTGTGAAACAGACAAGAGAGGTAGGGGACTGAGCAGCTCTTGCCTTACCAGCCTAGCTTCCTGAGCCCTGTCTGCTGTTTGTTCACAAACACTGGGGGGGTTCAGGGATGGGGAGAGGCCGCATGTATGTGTGAGTGAACACATTTCAGCCCCCATCACCTGGGCAGAGGGACTGGTGGTGCTTCTCGGCTTTGTTTGTCCTCAAAAGGCTCTTAAGATCTGAGTTTCAGCAGCGCTCAGGCACTTTAGAAAGTTAGCACTGCACAGCCAACAGCACTGAGGAAGGAAAAGTGTATGGATTCCTGTGTTGTCACCCTGTTTCAGCGGTATGGAAGTCTCCCTTTCTGCTTCACGGGACACTTGATTGACTGCAAAGCTAAACTCCGATGAAGAGGTTCTCCTTTTCAATGCTTCAAGGATTTTAAAAGGGGGTGTTTCAAGCAGGAAACTGTTCTCTGCTTTTGAAAGGAATCAGAGTTGGAAGTTTTTATTTTGGAATACACTTTTCTTTCTTTTCTTTTTCTTTCTTTCTTTCTTTCTTCTTTTTTTTTTTTTTTTTTTTTTTTTTTTTTTTTTTTTTTTTTGTAGGAACAGATGTGTGTAAGGCTTCCTGGTGTTTAATTCTCATATGTGACTTTGACTTTCTTATGTGAGATTTGAATAGCAGTAATGTATTTGTGTAGTAATATGCTGGCTTGCTATTCTGCTTTGGTAAGCAATCCCCTTTTTACTCGGAGGAAGAAATAACCTGTAGTTTAGTAAATGCTTCTGTATTTTATAACAGATAAAAGAGCAATACCAGAAAACAGTCATTTATTTTTTGAAAAATCATTGTTAAAAATAGAGACAAATAGTGAATGTTTTATCGACTACTCCATTTTATTTTCACCTAACTAAAAGTAGTGCATTAAAAGTATTGACTAATTTTTAGCAGAAGAGAATCTTGACTTTCCTCTTCAATTTTCGTTCTTTCTCATACATATGCCCTATATTGTAATACATATAATAGCCTTCCTAAGACTACTATATTACTGCTTTCTGTGTATCTATTTAGAAGACAAGCCATGCAGTGCTACTGTCTTTAAGAGCTTGGCTCAGCTCAGACAAGTTTGAACTACAGCTCATCCATCCTGTTTTAGGGCTACTTGGTGATCAGTCCATGGCAAGTCCAGAGGGGACTTGGGCAAGAGCCTGCCTAGGGAAAACAGAGGAAAGGGTGGAGTCTTTGAAGACTAAGTCATTATCAAAGAGCCACTAGACCTTATGAGTGTTCTCTTAGAAAACTGGATGAGTTTAAATCAGAGTCCTGAACCTCTCTAACAGGCCATTGTTAGTACTGAATGGTGAGGGGGAGGAGTAGAAGGTAGATGTAAGGATGTCTCACTTTCTCCAGTCCTGGACCTAAGAGGAGTAGACAGATGTCCATGCTGTTGATACAATTTTCAGATTAGCACCTGGTACTTACTTTCCTCAAAGTTTTGATTTTGGAGGATGGAATAGGTTATGACTCTCTCAGTCTGGAGCGGTGGTTCACACATGTTTTCCTTATTAACTTCATCTTTGTGTCAGGAGGGGTAGAGTTGGGTAGGGTGGGGTGGGTGGGGCAGCTTAAAGAATTTCAAGACTCCCTACAGTCGAGGGAGGGCAGTTAGAAGTCAAGATGGACCATGGCTCTATTTTCTGGTGCCCGGGCAGATTAGTAACTAAGCTGAACCACAGCCAAGCACCCAGCGCCAGTAACAGAGACAGAGAGTGATCTGGAATGTCATTCCCCTCTAAATTTAGTACGTGTCAAGCTTTCTGCAGAAAGAGGCGTGACATAGCAACTCCGGGTTGCAAGATTGAGCGGAGCAGTGCCCAAACTGGGAAGAAATTCTGTAGTTTCTCTTTTCAAAAGAGAGAATCTCAAACTCTCTTGTAATTTGAAAGGAGGGGTCAGGGGAAGAAGAGGGCAGAGAAAAAGAAATCTGGTACAGAGGTGGATCCAGTAAAGACAGAGCTAGGCAAAATGAACATGGGGCACAGTGGGAGATCTCTGCACAGGAAGCTAGCACACTTAATATAATTCACCAGACACTATGCTGCTGGCCTCCACGTGACGGTAACTCACATCCTCAGTGCACAAGGCTGTTTTACCTTCCTCACAAGGAGAAACATTATGGTCAGCCTGCCTTGCAGTGCCTTCTGGAAGTAATCAGAAGGCACATTTTGTAAGAATAGCATTACCCAGAGGGCTCAGATTTCCAAAGCAGGAGAGAACAGGCTCCTGAGGCCTTATTTTAGCCTGTATTCCTTGCCGAGCTATTCCTGCAGGAACACTGAGTGAAGGGACCAGGTGGACATGAGCAAGTCTCTACTGGAATGAAGCTATTCCAGTCTCTTCTAGACCTACTTTATTAAAACAAAGTTTTGATAAAGATGATCATGCTATGTTTGCTTTTTTAGAGCAAAAAAATGAATGTTCTTATTTTTTTTTTCTTCAGAGATATAGGACTGACAGAAGATTTTAATAGATACTGAGATATAAAGGTTGCCTAGAAGACAGGTAACAGAGACAAAGACATGACACGTGAGGTGGAAAGAAAGAGAATAGAAAATAAATTAGAAGATAGATAGGTAGATAGATAGATAGATAGATAGATAGATAGATAGATAGACATCACAGAGAGAAATGTTAGGTATGTATATTGGTCCAGAAAGATATAGAGATAGAGAAAGGAGATGAGTGATAGACTACATTCATGATAGATGTTAAAATAAATAGAAGACAAATAAACTAGGTAAGAATGCATAGGGAGATAATCAACAGACAGAAAAGAGGGAGGGCAGAGAGATGATAGGTAAATAGATTGGTATCTAGATTCAGAGACATAGATTATGGAGAGAGATGTTAAGTAGATGGTAGAAAAGATAGATGATAGATATATAGAAGGAATAGTTAAGGAGATACATAGAATTGATAGCTAATTGGTGACAGATCCAATGATGGATAGGTAGGTGATGGATGACAGACAGATAGTTGATAGATTTATTATGCAAATTGTCTAATAACAATATGAAAGCCAAGAACCGCCATGACATTAGTCAATCTGCTGTTGGAGCCCCAGAAAACGGGGTGGTATCCCTCAAAGGGGGTGTCCATTGGCAAGTATAACTCACAGACTGAGACCTAGAGATTGTTTTTGAAACAGGAGAGGGAGTTCCAATGGGAGCTTTACTAATCTAAACTTGAGAATCCAAGGGCCCACATCCAGAGAATTAGATGTTTGCCAACAGAAGACATTCCTGAGAAATGCTGTTCCTGACAAGTCTGGCGTTATAGAACCTGCAGGCAACTGGAAAGGAATGGCTTTGGAATACTCTCTTCTGGTAAAGCCTAGATGCATTATTTTATTCTATATGTGGGGATTTCCAGGAGATTTCATGGGAAAAGAAAGTTTGAGAGCTTTGTCAGTGAAGACTGCACTTAGCCCTCAGTTCTTCAAACCCTCCTTGTAGTAATTTAAGCCTTAATGGGATTGTTTTCATCCACACAGTTGTAGAGCAGACTTCTGAACCCAGGGAACACTGGGGCAGGGAGCATTGCTTCCCCTACTCCCAACTACTTCCATGTAGACTTTATATATATATATATATATATATATATATATATATATATATATATATATATATTTATCTCTATGTGTTGTCCACAAGAAGGAAAGTAGTAACAGATGATGAAGGGAAATTATTTGTCCTCCAGACTTCTTTTAATCAGGAAGGAATAACCTTATTATAGTCTCACCCTGATGCCTGAAAGCACATTGGCAGAACTGGGGTCAGGCACTGGCCCCATGGAGTAAGGCTGCAAGGACTATAGTTGGCCAGTCTTTCACTCTCCAAGACTGCACTAGAAATCGTAAGCTAAGGTAAAGGTTTTTTGACTAGTGATATGAAACTGAGTATTGTTAGCACCTGAAAATAGGGAGAGAGTCTGTGACAAGGGTCACAGATAGTATTGAGCACAGTTCTTGACATTAAAGAAGAAGAAGAAGAAGAAGAAGAAGAAGAAGAAGAAGAAGAAGGAGGAGGAGGAGGAGGGGGAGGAGAACCAGATACATTTGAACTAATCATTTCTTTTGTTAAAAAGACATAAGTTCTAAGACCAGAAAGAGAATTACTTGCTTAAGAAGCACAGGCAATCTAGCACACAGGCAGTGTTTCTGGGTTCCTGACACCAAGTCTGAGTTATGAGAGTGATCTAGGTGTTCTTGCTTAGTAATGATGCCTAACTACACTTTAGAAGCCATATTAGACAGAAAAACATTATACTTGGGTCTAAGTAAGAAAAGACACTTCAAAAGCCACCAATGCCCATAGCTCTCAAACCCTACCAAATCTGAAATGAAAGTTGGAGAATTCTCAGTTCTAAAAATGTCTCACCCTTAGGTTTTGTCCAATCCAAGTCAAAGAACAGGTCAAGAGTAGGGCTTGTGAAATACCATTTTGACTTTTGCCTACTGCAGAAATCCTAGTATAGCATTGGTGGCAAATGCCAGAGAGATATGACACAATGTCTCACAATGTCTTGAGTGACAGCTTCACTTGCTCTACTGTGAGGCAGTTTGGGGGCTGTTTTTTTCTTTAAGCATGAGCAAGACAAGCCCAATATGCTTCTGTGCACCGTGGAGCTCATTGTCTTCTTCATGCCTCTGAAGCCACATATGATGGTGATGGTGGAAGTTAACATAGTCATGGGCTTTGAAAGTAGAATAAACATTGGTGTAGAAATCTCTGTAAGGTCTCAGCTCCAATCTTTTCTGGATCTCTCAAGATAGAAGGCGTCAAAGGTTCTTTGCAGTTTCTCAAAACCTATAATTTATGCAATCTCAAGGGGGCACACCCCTTTTCAAAGTAACTCTTCATCCTCTTTCCCGAGTCTGAACATCGTGAAATATTTTATCCATCTCTCCATCCATTTATTGTCTTTATCCTCTCCTGTAATGTACGAATTAACCTCTGTTTGACAAAAGAAAAAATATTTTTGTGAACTTTACTCGTCATCCAAGAAAGAAAGGGAGTAGATGCTAGGGAGAAGGGAGTACAGCAAATAAATAAGAGAAGATGAAATGACCATGTCATAGCTAGAGAGGAGTAAAGCTGAGAATTGGGTTCAGGCTCCATTAGGATCCCAACTCTGTGACCTTAGCCACCATTCACTATCAAACCTGGCCCCAATTCCTAGTCTTTAAATGGACTAAGATAATGTCTGCCATATGATGTGTTGTGAATACACATACGGTAAAGTCCTCTGCAGAGAAAACATTTACAGATTTAGGCATATGTGTAGTTAGCATTAACTATTGTGGCATCAGGTAAACTGAGAAGAAACTAAATAATCAGTAATGATAAAGACAATCAGGCCAAAAGAGAAGGCTGTGACTGAGTTGCTCAGCTTCCATTCTGTGTGCATTTCCTTTCCATAGCTCTGCAGGCTCCACTGTCCCTGTCACTTCACCTTTGCTGCCACTTGGAAAGGTGACTGTCTTCATTATTGCTTCTGATTCCTGTTGGCAAATGTGAGCCACCTCCTCTGAAGGAAAACTTGTAAGCTCTGGCCCCTGACCCGACTCTCAGCTGTGCCTGCAGAACTCACAGAAGACCGTGTCACCATGGTTCACTTCATGTATAAATCCTGTGAGATTGCTTTGGTAGCAGCTCTTTGCTGATGGTTGTGATGCATAGGGGCAGGGTGAATAGGTGGCTGTGGACACAGATGCTTTATTCTTCTTATTTTAACCACTACAGCAATGGTGCCTATTAAAGCAAGCACAATTCCCTAATAAAGACAATACTGCCAAGGATCAGAGAGAGAGTCCCTCTCTGTACAAAGCACATTTCCAATTCCTCCGATAGGATCAGACTCACTTGTGAATGTCCTGTCTTCCACAGGATATGTTTTGAATGCCTGGAGGCCCTGCCACTACTTGCCAAGGTTGAAGTGGTCAGCCACTAATTCTGGCTTTCACTGAGCTCCGAGTTAATAAGTAGCAGGGTGAGCTACATTCTTCAAGCAGATCCTTAGACAGTGTCCCGCTATAATAACTCTGACTGGGGTTGTGGAAAAGACTGGTAAAAGACACTTATCTGGGAGCAGAGCTGCACTGGTCTTCGATTCCAGTCATGAGGCTGTCTTCTCCCTTCTTTTTCGTTAAAATCGTTCTGGCTCTTTCCCTTTATTGCTTTATTCAGTGCCACCATTACATTTCAGCTGTGTTTTCTCTCTTGTCAAGTACCCGTTCATCACAGTCACCATCTGCTTTGCTCTAACAAGCAGGGTGCAAGTAAGGGGTGAGTCTGGACAGTGTAACTTTCACAGTACCGTGACAAACATTGGTTCCAACCTGGACTGTGTACTATAGAAAATATAGTAGCCTCACTATATGAGAAAGCTGCCCACGATACATTATACACTGAGGATCCAAGTAGAAGACCTCAAACCAGCAATCCATGTGCTATCCTATGAATCATTTTCACTCACATGATTTTGCTTTGCTTTGATTTGTTGAAAGTGGGTCCTAACTCTGTAAACCAGGTTGTCCTTAAACTCCTGATGCCTGCCTAGGCTCCCAAGTGCTGGGGTCATGGCTGTGTATAGCCATTGTCTTAGTCAGGGTTTCTATTCCTGCACAACATCATGACAAAGAAGCAAGTTGGGGAGGAAAGGGTT
>NW_022196911.1:42408435-42474261 GCF_008632895.1 Mastomys coucha | reverse complement strand
GTCTCTTCTTAATCACCACTAATTTCTTAGCTCCAGCTAACCAGCATCAATAGTCCCACTAATGCAAAATTTTAACTTTAGTAGTTCTGGTATCTTGTTAATCACAGCTGATACTTCAGAACCACAGAATCTTCACATTCAAAACAACATGGCCCTGATAAGAGTCTTTAATATTCCCTCTGAAATTTTACAAGCCAGGCCTCCATCTTCTGCACTGTTCTCAACATGATCTTCCAAGCTCCTACAGAATATCCCACAGAGTTCTTAACAATCAGTGGCTCTTCTAGCTCAAAGTTCCAAAGTCCTTCCACAGTCCTCCCCAAAACATGGTCAGGTTGTCACAGGAATACCCCACTCCTGGTACCAATTTGTCTTAGTCAGGGTTTCTATTCCTGCACAACATCATGACCAAGAAGCAAGTTGAGGAGGAAAGGGTTTATTTAGCATACTTCCACATGGCTGTTCATCGCCAAAGGAAGTCAGGACTGGAACTCAAGCAGGTCAGGAAGCAGCAGGAGCTGATGCAGAGGCCATGGAGAGATGTTCCTTGCTGGCTTGCTTCTCCTGGCTTGCTCAGCCTGCTCTCTTATAGAGCCCAAGACCTCCAGCCCAGGGATGGCACCACCCACAAGGGACCCTACCCCCTTGATCACCAATTGAGAAAATGCCCCACAGCTGGACCCCATGGAGGCACTTCCCCAACTGAAGCTCCCTTCTGTGATAACTCCAGCCTATGTCAAGTTGACACACAAAACTAGCTAGTACAGCCATGTTCAGATTTTTTTTTAATTCATTATTAGCTAAATCCTAATACAACATGTGAAAATCTGAGTGTCTAGGTGACCCATTAAAACCAAAGATGTACATCTGTGGTCTCTCTTGCCATGGCACCATAGCAGACGGGTTCTGGGCAGCTCTTCTTCTTTTGAGTGGCAAATTGCTCCTTCACCCATTTGTGCTACCAATGAGCAAGCATTTGTATGGCTCAATTCTGTTTGCCTCAGGAGAGTTTCTCAATAGAACTCTAGAACACAGTGACTCAAAGAACCCTTTCTCATTTCTCCTGAAATGGGATTTATTTGATGAAATCAAGAAATTGTGGCTTAATTCTTCACAAGAACACCATTGAGACGGGTTGAGTATCTTAGAGAGAAATACACAAGCTACTATGGTGGCTAGGAGTAGAAGGCTCACAGTGAGATGTTCAAACAATCACATAAATGGCAGCTGGAATTAAAAAGTTATAAATATGGGAGACACCAGATGAATCATTGTATCTAGGAGTAGGGATTATTTAACAAAGGGCAGGGAGGGCTGGAGAGGTAGCTCAGTAGTTAAGAATATGTACTGGTTTTTACAGAGGACCAAACAGTGGTTGCCAACACTGATGTTGAGTGGCTCATAACCACCTGTAACTCCAGCTCCAAATGTTCCAACAACCTCACCTGGCTTCTGTGGATATCTGTACTCACATGTACATAGTCAAACACAGATAATTTAAAGAAAATCTTTTAAAAAGAAAGGACATGAGAAGAATTTTGAGAGTAATAAATATACTTCCTGTCTTATTTACAAATAAGCACAGATGTCTGAAATCCATCGAATTCTCTAGTTACTATCTGCATATATTCACTGCATGCTAATTAGATCTTGATAGACATAAATGCATTTATCTATGTACTCCTCCAACTCATAGCATGGAAAAAATGCTTCACAAAAGGCATAACATTTTTTTAAAGTTTTTATTTATTTTATGTGTATATGAATGTCTGTACACCACCTTGAATGCAGGTATACACAGAGCCCAGAAGAAGATATCAGATCTGCCAGAACTGGAGTTATAGGTGACTGTGAGTTTCCTGGTATGGGATTATGCTAGGAATAGAGCCTGGGTCTTCTGTTAGAGCAGCAAACAGCATGTTCTCTTGGCCACTGAGACAGCTCTCCTGCTCTATCTTGTAACTTTATTGTAAGCTTGTACCTGTAAAGTTCAAATTTTTATATAAAATAAAATGATAGAAAATGATATAAATATCTCCTTTTAGTCTACAGATTTCATTTCCAGCATCCAGTATCACAGGTAATAGCTGAAGATCTTTGCCAGCCAATTGTCAAGGGAGAATCCATTGAATCAATGGTAATTTTATGGAAACACCAAATCACTATAGAAGGATGCATCCATTTGCTGGAGCTGTTTTTCATGATGCTATAAAAATTTATGGGTTTGAGAGGGTTTGCTTCCCAGGAGAAAAATACCTATTCTTAGAGTAACACATACCCTGACTGATTTATATATGGCACTTAATCAAATATTATTTTTGACAAACTTAATAATATTCATGTTGAAAAATTCTGACAAAGATGATTTTAAATTAAATTCTTAATTAGCAATCATACTGGTCTACATGAGTATTTGCTTATATCTGAGAGCATTTTAACAACAAGATGAGAACAGGTTTTTCAGCTAGGGATTGCTTACTGTTTGAACAGACTGAGTGACTTGGGGAAAATTACTAAATCTCCCAGTTTCTCAGTTGCCTTGCACATCTAACTCAAATACTTATAATCATATGCTGTGATGGTTAAATAAGTTCAACAAAACATTTAAAGCCAGGTGTGGTGATGTAAGAGAAGAGGATTGCCATGAATTTGAATTCAGTCTGGGCTACAGTCAAAAGACACCAAGAGATGCCAAGAGAACATGGCCCTCTAAGTCAACTAGGCAGGGATCATAAGAGTGCATACAACTGAAATAGTAATCACAGAGTCCAAATGGATCTGTGCTAGGTCCTCTGTATATATGTAATGGTTGTTGCCTTGGTGTTTTAGGGAGTCTTCTGACAGTAAGAGGCAGAGGTATCTCTAACTCTTTTGCCTATTCTTGGGACCCCTTTCCTCCTACTTCTTTGTGTAATCTTGATGTGAGGGTTTGTATCTGGTCTTACTGTATCTTGTGCTGTGTTTGGTTGATGTCCCTGGGAGGTATGCTCTTTTCTAGAGGAGAAAGGAGAAAAAGGGAGACTTGGAGGAGTAGAGGGAAGGGAAGCTGCAGTTGGATTGTATAAGAGAAAAATAAATAAAAATTTAAAAACTAAAACCAAGTAAATAAAAAGTTTAGAAGGACTTATACTCCATGAAAGTAAGTTATTCATGTTTTATATAAAAAGCTGGAACTTTTCTCATGGTACATCCTTGAGTATCAGAAAGTGTGTATGCAATGCTTAAAGACAAGCAAGTGAAACAAGAGTTCATATGGGAAAGACCAAGGCCTGGAATTTCTGGGAAACTTAAATTTTCTCTATCTAGCAGACTTTTATTAGCAAATACTCTGTGACCTGAAGTACCTGAAACTCCTGAAACCTTCTTTCCTCATCTGTTAGGGAAGGATGGGGTATTATGTTGTCCACAAACCCTTCAAGCTTTGGGTCTCAATCACCATTGGATTATGCTGCAGTCTTGTCCCTGAGCTGCAGAAAAACTGTGGGAGCTTAGCTATGAGTGTCCTCATCTGGCTTTTGTCAGAAGCATCCATGGGGATTTAGAAAGCACTAACCCTGTGCAGTGATGGGTGCCTGGTGAGCTGAATGGATCCCCAGACAGTAGCCATGATAGATGGATGTAGCTTCCTTTGTTTATACAGATGACCAAATTAGGCCTTCAATCAGGATTTTCAGGACTTCTGTTTAAGACTCTCCTTTACACATTCATCTCTAGTCCTCAACTTGGAACATGAAGTACCACATTTGGGTGAAGTCTGATTTCCTTATAAAACCAAATCTCCGTCAGTTCTTGAGAGTCTTTAAAATCCTTGCTCAAATCCAGCATCCATGATGCCACCCTCTCCCTTGCCTCCAAGGCATTCATCCCCTATCATAAAGAAAATATACTTGTGTTTTTATGTTGAATATCAGTCTCCTCCATCACTACTACTTACCTGCCATGAGACCAGGGAGGGGGCCTTTTTTTTTGTTCACTGATATAGTCTAATTGCCCAGAAGAGTTGGACAGGAGGACCTGAAGAAAACCGTGGACTTGACAGGTGGTGGCCGTGCTTAGGAACAGGTAAATGCACACCAGAGACCTCTGCATTAATTCTAAGTGCCTTGTTTTGCATTAAGAGAAAGCTAAGTCTTTGCCTCACTCCCCATGTAGTACAAAGAAAAGATGCTCTGAGTCCCAAATCTAAATAAATGTGACGTAGGCGTTCTTGAGAATACCTCTGCATCCCTTGAGTCCCTTATTTCTTTGGTGACAAAATGGCTTTAAGACTGTTAACCTTGTAGCAGTTGTCAGGAATAGACACATTCATATGTCTGTACTGATTAGTATGAATGTGCATCACAGATCCCTTTCTGTCGAAAGCAACCTCAGTGGCATCTCACACTTCTGCTCTCTAGAATGGTGAGCATTAATGTTCATGATGATACTAAACTCTCTTCAGGTTTATTAGAAGAAAGTATTTTATACTTACATGCAAATTATCTGCTCTTCTCAATATCTATATGGTGGAACCATAACTGTTTGTATGTAGGCACTCAGCTCCTAAATTACCGAGCTGTTTCCAAGTGCATCTGTGACACCAGCATTTTGGAGTCCATGTTCATTTTAACATTGATGCAACTACTTGCTCTGTCCTCTGTCCCTGTATAAGACATGTATCTCCTGCCCTTGAGCCTGATTCCTCACCCTTTTCCAACAAGAATGTCTTTCTCATTTCCCTTGCTACTTTACCACAACCTGTACCTGCTCTTGGAGTCCTGAGCTCGCTCATGTCCTGCCCCTGACATCAGAGGGGTCTGTTAGCTGTACTTGTCCAATAGTCTCCACACTGGGAGACTGCTCTGTCCCTCCCTTCTATATCTTTACAGGTGTAGACATGATCACGTCTCCATCAGTAGTCATGGGCCTGACTCCTAGCCTCCATTCTCATCTGTGACAGCCACTTGCCTAGAGCAGTGTGGTCATCACATCAGTATCGTAGCTTGTGTGAGCTCTTATCAACATTAGTCTGTACTTGCTTTCAATTTCTCACTGGCCTTCAATGATCTAGAAAACACCCTTCACAAGGGCCCAGAGAACTCCCTCGCCAAGGCCTCACTCTACACCTGCTGGGTCTCTTTTCTCCACAGGTGCTTCCCCTTATGTGTCCTTATGCTTCTTCACTTGTCCATTTCCTTCTCCGATCTCCCGGAGGAACACTCCAGTGAAAGCAGAGCCGCAGACATCATCCTTTTGCCTCTGCTTCACTTTTTTCTTTGTAACATGGATTGCAAAGGATATGAACATGAAGTTACATCTTTATTTTCATATTAGACAGAGATGGAACTCCTGGCCTAAGGTAAAAGCAGCAAAAATTTATTTGGGCTCAGGATTTCAGAGGTTTCTGTCATGATGGCAGGAGGATATGTCAAAGAAGAACAGCATGAAAACTGGGAACCGGAGAGAATGCTGTCTCACCTGTTTCCAGTGGCTACGGTGGTATTGCCCACATTGAAGACTGGGCTTCATCTCCTACTGAACCCTTTCCAGAAAAGAGCTTCTACAGATACACCGCAGCTGTCTTACACACATCTGCTGAGGGTTTTTCAATCAGATTAAGTTGGTGATCAGTATTTCTTTGTTTTCTCAGCAAATGCACAAGTTCTATGAGAGTTACAGAGTCAATCTTGATGCCTAGTGTCTGCATAGTGTAGAAACTCTCAAGTCCTGATTGAAAGGAAATGCAGGAGAGAGTAATAAAAAAAAAAAACACCATTCAAAATAGCCTCAGTTTTCATATGCACACACACACACACACACACACACACACACACACACACACACACACATATATACACACACACATGTATTTTATATACACGTATATGTATAGTGTGGTCACACAATTTTAAAATGTATAACTTTTCTAAAAAAGAAAAAATAATTTTTGTGATTGTATTTGTAACTGCAGCTCTTAGGAGGTGGAGGCAGGAGGGTCAGGACATCAAAGACAAGCCTTTTATACAGCCTAGGCTATCCTGGAACTCTGTATCAAATCTTAATTTTTAATTAAGTAAGTAAATAAATAAATAAATAATTCCTGTATGTTTGGTGTTGCTTAGTTAAATAAGACAAGTTAAATTTAGAGCAGTTTGTTAAATTAGCTCTTCCTAGTATAAAAAGGCAAATTCAAATGTGTGTGTCTGTGCTTTGAACATATATACTGATCATGGGCTGTATGTGTATTGATCATTTCTGGAATTATTTTTTTTAAGTCTAGTAAGTTAGTTTTCCCGAGGGAGAAAGGCTAAAAGTGAGATGGGGTTTTCTTAAATGCCTACCCTTTTAAACACACACATCTATCTAATTTTCAATTAAAGTTGTTTAAGATTTATATATCCCAAATCTCTGGAAGCTAAACTATACTATTCCTCACTTTAAAAATCAATCCAAATATTCAGTTTAAAAGAAAATGTTGTTCTTAGGCTGTAAACAGTCATTGACTTTCCTGGACGAATTTTGTGAGGAAAAAAAAAAAAGTTGGTTATTACATCAAATCTCAAAGTGGCAAGTTTGTTAAAATTTTCTAAAGTTGTGCCAGATACTAATAATCCAGGACTAATGTTAATAGCAAGTTTGTTAAAATTTTCTAAAGTTGTGCCAGATACTAATAATCCAGGACTAATGTTAATATGGCTGAATGAAAACAACCCTTCACAGCAAGGAGTTTAAAATCAGGAAGCTCAAAATTATCATGGCTAATAGAAGGCTCTGCCTGTGCCAAGATAATCCAGAATGGTTCACATGCCTCAATCAGCTCTGAAAACTCTAATGAGCCTGTACAGGAACTCCTGCCTGCTATTTATAAAAACTCACTAGGAGTTGTGCAATCATGTAATTTGGGTTTACTTTTTCTTATTACCAGAAATGTTGACATGAGGTATCACCCAAACATTACATCCCGCTCTCTTGATTTGCATCATGCCCATTTCCAAATAAGAAAATTCAGGGGCTTGTCCTTCTGCAATTGACCCTAGCTCAGTCAAAGATGTGAGATCTGTGTGCTAGCATCTATCCATTCTCTACAAACTCAGTGCTTTCTCTTTTCTGGGCTCATGAAGATGCTGTGACTCCTTTGGCTTCTCTCCTGTTCTCCCTTTGTCAACACTGGCTTTCTGGAACCAGAGTGGGTTGATTGTTTCTGTTTTCCGTAATGGGATCCTTCATGCTTTCTTCCTGGCAGCTAGCTCAAATTCTAAAGTTTCAACTGATAAAGAGTGTTTGCTGTTGGCCTCTCTCATTGACTTAGGAGGTTGATGAAAGCACAGATGGGACCACTTTCATCCTTGTGAAGACCAATGTATTCCAGAAGCAGCCTGTAGAACTGGCACGTGGGGCAGTTAGAAGTTAGCTTTGCTTCTAGCTTTGCTTTGTTTCTCTCTGTGGCAAAGACAGGGACATCCTTAAAGGCAAATTCTGTGTTTTGCCTCAATTTTTTCAATATATAGTATATAACTAAATGGATAACTGTACTCATTTTATTCCTTTTTTTTTTAATCTTTCAAGATGCTATGGCCATAGATGAGTGGTAGAGTGCTTGCCTGACATGCAAGATACCCTAGATGCAATCTCCAGTATGTCCAAAACCAGGATTATATCAAAGTATATATTATATTTTGAGCATATCCCCTCAAATAAATGTATACCTTGCCTTATGGAACAAGATGCCATGATGTATAATTGCCAGCGGAGTCAAACACCATTAACGAGTGAACTGCCAGCCAATGCCTTCGCTGTGAACTATCCCTGATTAGTAGAGCTAACTGAGGCCCATCACAATTTACATGATTATTAAAAAAAGAGAAGAAAAAAAGAGAAAGAAATACAATGACTGGGAACCTTGATTACATTAATATACCTTTAAATTTTATTTTGTTTTTTAAAACATCATTTCCTAAAGCCTAATGTATTCTTATACTGAAAATTATAAGACAGACCTTGTAAGTATATTATAGCTAACTCTTACACTTAGGAAGGAAGAAAGAATCTTATTCTTATTAGAAAGAACTTTATTGTAATTAAAACATTAACAGAAGACAGAAACTTGTGGCTTCTGGCTGTAAGAAACAATCATATGTCAGCCCACCAAGCATACCAGCTATGTGGATTTGCCTAAAATGATTCACTGTTCCTCTATCAAGCAATGAAACGTGAGATGGACAATAGAGGATTTTCCTAAGGGATTCCTTGATACAAACTGCATTTAGGAAGGAATATCATCTGTAACATCACTGAGCTCCTGTCCTTAATCCCTATGTTTGTAGGGATGCTCAGTCTTATTACAGAAGTGCACACCACACCATGAAGCTCTGTAGCTTCCTCAAGTAAAGAGACAATGGCTGGGCTGGCGAGATGGCTCATCGGGTAAGAGTACTGACTGCTCTTCCTAAGGTCCTGAGTTCAAATCCCAGCAACCACATGGTGGCTCACAACCACCCATAATGAGATCTGACGCCCTCTTCTGGCACGGCTGAAGACAGCTACAGTGTACAATAATATATACAGTGTATGATAATAAATAAATCTTTGGGCTGGAGCAAGCAGGTTGACCGGAGCAAGCAGAGGTACTAAAACTTCAATTCCCAACCACATGAAGGCTCAAAGAGAGAGAGAGAGAGAGAGAGAGAGAGAGAGAGAGAGAGAGAGAGAGAGAGAATGGCTACGGTGTTTAAATGCTAAGATAAGATTGACCCAGACTCTACTAGTCCTTATATTTTCTTTATCCATTCATTGTTGAGCAATACAAAGGCAGATTCTATAGCTTGACTCTGTGGATAGTGCCATAATAACCATGAGTGTGCAGGAAACTCTGTGGTCTGTTGACTTAGGGTCCTTTTGTACAACGAGAAATTAAGATGATAAGTCTATTTTTAGGTTTTTTTTCCACAGTGGCTAGACAAAATCACATCCCTAGCTGCCATGTGTAATTGTTTCATTTGCCCACATCCTCATGAGCATTTGTTGTTACTTGTTTGCAATGATAACCATTCTGACTGTGCTGAGGTAGAATCTCAATATAGTTTTTGTTTTTTTTAGTTCCCTGATGTCTACAGCTGCTGAAAACAATTTCACATATTTTTAATGGTCATTTGTACTTCACTTTTGAGAACCATCAGTTTATTTCATTGGCCCATGTTTGATACAGGTTATTTGCATCTATTTAAATTTAGACTTTGGATTTCTTCCTGCACTCAATCACCTAGTCTGAGATTATGAGTGGTTATGATATTAACCACTGACTATGCTCATCTAATAGTAAGGCAAGAGAAAGTTTGCTATATTCATCCCCTGGAAAATAGAACCGATTATACTTTATACAAGAGAAATAGATTATATTTAAGTCAGTTGGACTTGTTTGTAAACAGGTGAACACTAAAAATAGCCTTGTGGAAGTGTCGAGTGAAGCTTTGGATAGAAGCCGTCTTGGCACTAGTATGATGAAAGACACAGGCTGTGCATACTTTCATCCCCTGTCCTCTGAAGGCTGCTTGTTGACTCACTGTTAGTGGCTATGCTCTACCAAACACTGCTTTGACATTCATGTCTTCATTTAGTGAAAAGACCTACCATATGACACATTTGTGATGCTATAGGTGATCAAGAAGGTTTTAAATACCAAGAAGAGGTAAGTCTATATTCAGAAATATGCATAATATTCTGTCTTCTGAGAGGCTCTGACAGTACCCGACTAATACAGAAGTAGAGGGTCACAGCCATCCATTGAACTGAGTACAGGGTCCCCAGTGAAGAAGCTAGAGAAAGGACACAAGGAGCTGAAAGGGTTTGCACCCCCTTAGGACAACAACAATATGAACTAACTAGTATCCTCAGAGCTCCCAAGGGCTAAACCACCAACCAAAGAGTACACATGGTGGGACCATGGAGTCATCTCATCTCCAGCAGCATATGTGCAGTAGAGAATGGCCAAGTCAGTCATCAATGGGAGGAGAGGCCCTTGGCCCTGTGAAGGTTCTATGCCCCAGTGTAGGGGAATGCTAGGGTCAGTGAGCAGGAGACAGTAGGGTGGCAAGCCGGGGAGGGAGGAGGAGGGAGGGAACAGGGGTTTGTTCTTGGTGTTGTTTTTTGTTTTTTGTTTTGTTTTGTTTTGTTTTAGAGGGGAAACTGGGAAAGAAGATATCATATGACATGTAAATAAAGAAAATACCTAATTAAAAAAAAAAAAGAAAGAAAGAAAACTGAGTCTTTGAGCCAGTCAATGGTAGTGAACACCTTTAATGCCAGCACTTGGGAGACAGCCTGATATCTATGAGTTCAAGACCAACCTAGCCTAGTCTACATAGTAAGTTCTAAGACAGCCACGGCTCTACAGAAAAACCTTGTTTTGAAACAACAAAAACAAACCAAACAAACAAACAAAAATGTGACTACCACTCCTAACCACAAACTGTCAATGTCCCCTCAGCTAGGGATAGGAGCTCTGGAGCCCTTCCATTTCCATTTCCATGCTGGAGTGTTAATTGTGTAGGTCTTATAAAGTCTTGTGAAGACAGCTACAGCTACTGCAAGAACAATGGTCCTCTCATGTCTAGAAGATACTGATTTTTTGGAGGAACTTAATCCTTTCCTCCTCTACGTAAGGAATTATACTAGGAAGCATTTTTAGCTGGGTATGAGTTGTTTCCCCAAACTATTCCCATCAGTGCAGTTATTTAATGTGTGATAGCTATTGAAGATTGAGATGCTGTTAGTTAGCATCATATAACAAATATATTTAAATACTTTAAAGATGTGGATACTGCTATACACTTTGCAAGTTTATGGGTTGATTTTGATCCCATATACTGCTGTGGTCTTTTATTGTCTTTCAAGTAGACCAAATTTTCTCACTTGGGTCTCCAGGGCATACCCTTCTGTCTTTAGCCATACTTTTAACCCTATCTGAAGCCCATTTCTGCTTTAATTTTCTCAAGCCAGACATGTACCTGCCTGTACATCAGACTACTGTCTGTGCCTCCTCACCTTCACTGCCTAGGACGGTTTTGAGTCCTACTTGTACATTTCCCTCTTGTTATCCTTTGAGTCTCAGCTCAGATATTGCATCTCGATGTTCTTTCATGGCCAGTCATTATAAAATGATTTTCTTAATCCTAAACTGGAGTTAGCAGATGAAGCTGGATTTTATCTTCATACAGGTATATAAAATGAATAGACGACATCCAATACTCATCTCTTAGAGGAAACAGAGCTTTGAATCATAACATGCTTTTGGAAAAAAAGAAGCAGAGATCTAGAAAATAATCAGAAACAAAGAGAGTAAACTCCGAGGCCATAGTCTCATGAATGCAAAGCAAAACAAGACTAAAAAAAAAAAAAAAAAAAAAAAAAAAAAAAAGGCATGAATACCAGGCACGAAGGACAAGCACAACCCACAAAACTTTAAGAAGGTCCAAGGAAAATGAGCAATAAGAAAAGTCAATGCTGTTTGAAGATGAATGTTTCTAATAGACCATTTCAGTAGATGAAATTGTCACAGCTAACCAATGATATGAAAATCCTGAGCATTAATGAGAAGAGGAAAACAAATAGAAAACACCAAAGACTATGAAGAACTTACAATTAAATTTACTGCTGCAGGACTCTATCTCTTGGTTCTATTAACTCTATTGCTTGTTTCTGTTCTATCTGTTAAATAATAAACCCTAATAATAATAACCCAGTGACAGTGGCCATATGGCTAGGTCTTTATTTTTATTTAAAAAAAAAATGCATAGAAGATGATGTAGTGAGTAGTTAGGCCCAGTAAAGCTGTTATAAAGTTAATTGTTATATTAACAGTTAATTAATTTGAGATGGTAATAAAATACCCACATCCCTTTAAAAAATACACTTTAAAACTAAATAAAATTTTGGAATATGGTACTGGAAAGAAAAACCTCATGGAAGGAGTGCTTCCAAGTCATGCAGCACTGTGAAAGAGAAGACAGGAAAATGATGACCTAGAGAGAAGCAAGTGTTGATAACATGGGCCTAGGTCACCTTTCTGTGTCCAGCCTTGCTTTATGTTTCAGATCATGCTCCCTGGGGTTCATATGTCACATTCAGTTTGAGGCTTTCTGAAAGTACAAATTCATGAGACACCCTGGCATGCCTAAATTAGAATATCTTGGTGTGAAGCCAAATAATCTGTCCTTAACCCATCACCCAGGGGCATTCTTAGGTTTCCTCAAGCATAGGAACCTCATCCAGTAGGATCTTTATGCTGTCTCTCCCCTGCACCCATGCCAACAGCTTTGCCTGTGGTGCTGCCCCAGGCCCTGATATGTGTGGGGCTCTTTAGGAATGGGGCTATGGAAGGACTTTAGATTTGTGAGTATAGAGGTTCAAATTAATATGTGAGATGATTATTGAAAACAAGCAATAAACGAAACAAATGTAGGTTAAAATATTAATATGTGTTTAGAATAAGAAAGGAAATTAAATCATTAACTTTTAAAAGGTGATATTGTAAAAGCTAGAATAATATTAAAATTCAACTGCCTTATATCAATACTCTGGGCCGGTCACACTGCCTTCAGTTATCTTTTTATTTGGCATCTGTTTACCACTGTAATTTTGTGTACAGACAGTACAAAGATAGTTGTCTCTCATAACAATTTTGACAGAAATATTTAATTAATGATGATTATCATCCATAAATTTACAATTTAATTTAAGAATACATTCATTGTATATAACTCATAGATACAACTATTCTAATTAGTTCTATCTTTCCCACATAAAACAAAAGTTAAGAGGGGTGTAATTATATGTGACAAAAACTGAGGATTTTCCTGAGCATAGAGTATTTCTGTTTTGTCTAGATGACCATGAAAACTGAACTGTAGGTTTATGTTTTTACACATGTGAAAATGTCCTTTCCTCCTGGTATACCTCTTCTTTACTCTCCATGTATTTATGATGCTGCCCACTATGGGTCCCATTTATCCACAGTGTGCCCTCCTGGTTCAATACTGTCATGTCCCCATGGTTAGTGAGTGGGTGCCATGGATTATAAGTAAAGTTCCAACAACACATTCCAACATCAGGAGAGCCCTCAAGGATGTGTCTGTATGGATCCTGTAGGCCATGCAAATATATTCCACACCATCCCAGCTACATGAACACTTGGTTCAGTTTCCTCTTAATTGAGTCTCCAAGGTATCGTCAAGTCTTACAAAGTCCCAATGTGAGGGGAAACTGGAGTAGAGAAAGACAGTGTCTAACAAACTCCACTGAGAGCATCCTTTACACTCACCTCCATAGGAATATTTGACTGTGTTCTTACATTCCTGGATCCTCTTCTAGGTTGTTCAAAAGAAGTCTGTCTCAGTGAGGACTTAAAACTTCGATTTCATTCATTGGACAATAATTATTTTTTCTAAGAAGGAACCAGAAGACAGATTCGAGATTGTCTCCCCTATTTGTTTTTAGCAATTCAAAATATTTAGATTCTTAATGAGAGAACATAACATCCTTAACCTACATGGATTCCCCACCTGGTATGAGGTTATTGATGCGAGATGCAATATCTTACATTTGCCTGGTAAGGTCTGCCCCTATAACCATTCCCAGGTATTTCCTCCCTGCCTTCTCTGCTCTTGGTTCATTTTGCAAACTTGGAGAGTGAAGTCGGGAAAATGGTGGAAATGCTAGGCCCAGTGCCACTAAGAGATAGCCATTTAGCTGTGTAACAAAGAATCTGAATTCAAACCTGATAATTTGACTGGGCTTTGAAGTCTCCACAAGTCAATAATGGTGTTAGACAAAAATCACTGTTTCTTGGGACCCCAAGGGTTCTTTGGAGATGTTTCAAGGAACTCTGCTTTCTTGATATTTAACATGATAGTTACAAGATTTTATCTGAAAATAGTAATACGATAAAAAGAAGTTTTAACAGGGAAGCCATGTCTTAAGATACTTTACAGTATTTACAATGTACTAGGCAGCTTTTTCCAATTATCTGCTTGAGCCCCAGGTTCTATCATTGAAGATCAGTAATTATAATGTTGGGTAACTTTTGGATTTTGGTACTTAGTTGAGGTTGAGTGATAGCATTATAGACCACTAGCTTTCAGGCTGGTCTACTTATATGGTAATGGGGGTAGGTAATGCTATTACTAGTTACTGGGTGTGAACTCTGTGATTGTTACTTGATTAAACAGATTGTAGGTCCCTTGAAAAATTACATCACTGATTTTGATATATATACCCGTAACAGAGAGTTGCTCTTCAATGTAACCATTGTATTCTGTCAATTTATAACTATGTATTAAAAAAAAAACTCTTGATATCTCTAAATCTACCCTCATGATTATTGAGCACATCTTTCCAGCAAATGATCATTTCATACCTAAACGAATAGTGACACTCTTAGTTGTGACTCACAGGGAAGCAGCTGAAGCAAGATGGTAGGTAATACAATGAGTTCCTCTCCATTTGCCTCAGAGCATCCTACCAATCAGACCTGCAGGATCCATATGCTGATATTCTTATGTGACTCATCTCCCTGCTGTGCCAAAAGTCTTATGGTCATGTACAGAGGTTAGTTTCTCTAAGCCTTATTCAGATCTTTGAGGAAACTTGCAGCTGGAGATCAAAGGGCTTACAGATATGACTCCAAGACTGCAAGATCATTGTCTAATTTCACAGAATGAATAAATAGGAAATAAATGTCTCATCTCCTTCAGGCTCCCAGGGGAGATTTTTCTTTTTCTGATTGATCTTCATGCATAAGAGGGCCAGTGAAGGATGACCATGTTGAATCCTCATCCTCTACAATACATCTGTAATCCATAAGAGAGTTATTGGGAGCTGTGTAATAAAATTGAGATCATCTAATAGTGCGGAATTAGTCCTTGGCTGGAGTTTCTTAGTGCAGTAGAAATTAACATACAGCAGACAAGGATGTCATCACTATTCTTGGTGAAGGTTCAGCAGTCAGCCAAAGTTGTGTCCACAAGACTATTTTCAACCCCATAGGGAGAAGGCAAAATTGTTGCATTTGAGATTTTGTTTTTAAACTCTCAAAGTAAATTCCCTGGTTAGTTATTGTTATGCTACCCATATGCAGTGTCAAGGTTATTTTTGTTTGCTCAAACTAATGCCACATTGCATGTTAGGATTTTGGGGCCCTCTGGATATCACCTTCAAAGCACAGTGGGGAGTCTAAGTGTTCCTTTAGAAAATGGCTTCCTGAGCATGCTTTCCTTCAAGGATGTGCATGAGTGTCTTTACACTCATCAAGAAATAAGGTTGCATCAAATAAAGGGACTGAAGTGAGCACCCAGGAGAGTAGATTTTGCCCAGAGGAAACAGACTTAGAGTTGTCAGAAGGTGGGGATGTACACCAGCAGCCAGCCATAGCCCTTCATCAGGTTATCCTCCCTGCTTTCTGCTTCCCTCCTTAGAGGTTTTAATGTGAGTGGTTCTCTGTACCTGCTTCCTTTCAGATGCCTCAGGAACAGTACTCACACCACAGGAGCACCATGCCCAGCTCTGAGGGGCCACACATATACAAAGTGGGGATTTACGGCTGGAGGAAAAGATGCCTGTATTTCTTTGTCCTGCTTCTCATGATTTTAATACTGGTGAACTTGGCCATGACCATCTGGATTCTCAAGGTCATGAACTTCACAATTGTAAGTAAAACCGTATAGATGTGTTAGCTCTCACTGGAGGCAAAGAAAGCATGGAGCCAGACAGCAAAGGAATGTGGGAAAGTGCTGGCCTGTGAATTCAAGTTAAGTTCAAGTTGAATACAAATACCAGCTTCTGTCTAATATCAGTTCTTCTGAGGCTGAGAATCCAAATGTTGAATCATTCCTATCACTTAAGGTATCTAATAGGTCTTCGCTCCATCATCATAATGTTCTTGCATCCTATAGTCTTTAACCACTTTGAGCAAGTAAATCAGAGAGAAATAAAGGATAAAGTGAAATTGTTTTCAGGAATTTTAGTAGCAATCATGCATCATTTCACCAGGCAAGAGTTGAAATGCACAAGCACAGCTCAGCTTCAAGAATCGTCTAAGAATGTTCGTAGTCAAATTACACCTGCTTGTAATTTGTCAGCGAACTGCACTGTGGTTCACTGACAATTCCCAGTTTGGGGAGAGAAATCTTTTCTGCTATTGCATGGGTAAGGTGGAAATGAGAGGAAACCAGCTGTATCTCCTTGCTTTGTTAGTTTTTTAGGGGTGTTCGTTTTCACAAAACTCTTGCTTCCGGTGCACAGGGCGTTATTTAGATCAGTCATTGACTTGATGGAATTCAAGAGACGAGGATACTGTTGCAAATATAACATGTGTTTACTCAGGACTTTTTTTTTTTTAATTTAGTGATTTGAGTCTGTAGAATCAATATAATTAACTTACTAATGAGAAGGTCACAGATGCTAATCGGCTGCCCAGGGAATACATTTTCTCATTCTGATGTCAAAAGTTAATGGACAGGCAATATAACAATTCCCTATTGATAAAGAAATAGTGTCATAACAAAGTGAACAGTGATATTTTCCTGTGAAAACCCCCAATGGGAACATGGATATTTGTGGTGTTTTGAATCACAAAATGCATTTTTGTTCTTGGCCTGCTCAGGCTGTGTCTGCTGGTTCGTATGGTTTTTCTCTCTGTCTTTCCAACCTGAAAGTAATAGATCCTGATGCTTCCCCACTGCCTTTATGTATCTCATGTTATATTTACCTCTCCAGAGGACAAGAGCTTGCATGTATTTCCCAAACAAGTTTAGACTTTTATGGATAATTTCTCTGGGTACCTTCTTCCATTACTCATGGTGGAACTCACTGGTACTTGGGTCACATGTGGTGTCTATAAACCAAGTTTGAGATATGGCTTCATGCTTAAGAATGGATCATTCTTTATTACCCAGAGTTAAAGTTCAGAAACACACAACAGAAAGAGGGCCTAATGTTTCATAACTCTGTCTTGAAAATGTTTTGGTTACTTTATAGAATATAAAATAGTTTTCTGTATTCCAACATCAACTTTGGAAGAGAGTATTGGTCAATTTCCATGTGGCTGCATTGAGTCCCAGGTCATCATTCTAGTGAGTTGGAACACATCATTTTATATTTGTAGATGGCACTCAATACATAAAATTTGGATGTTGGTGTTTTTTTATAAACACAAAAGGTACAGAGAAATATTTCCGTAAAGAAAAGGGTACAATCAGATTTTATCTAGTGCTGGCAAGTATGGATGGAACAAAATCTAGAATGTTTCTAGCAGTTTCTGTGGGAGATGCTGTCTTTATCCCATGAGGTTTTAAGTCTAGCTGATGTTTATTGATATGACTATTCCATAGTGTTCTTAAATTTAACATTTAAAAATGCATAAACCGAAACAGCTTCTACACTATTAAATACTAATAATTATACTAGTATTAGTATACTAATAGTATAATACTAGTACTACAGAATTAAACATGAGAAAGCAAGCACTTAGACTTAGCATAGACTTTATAAAACCTGACTATTAGTTGATATGTCAGGGTTGGGGTAAAATGACAATTTGGAAGAATTTCTGGTAATGGTCAAAGGGAGAATGAGATGGTAAGACTCTGAAAGCATGATAGACTTTGTGACTTGTCCAATGGAACATCACTGAGGACCCGAGCCCCTCCTCTGCTGATGGAGGTGAATGTCTCTATTCATCAACTTTTGTGATTTTTTTTAAATACACTGAATCTAATAGAAGAGAAAGTGGGAAAGAGCCTTGAACTCATTGGCACAGGGGGAAATTTCCTAAACAGAACTCCAATGGCCCATGCTCTAAGATCAAGAATTGATAAATGGGACCTCATGAAACTGGAAAGCTTCTGTAAGGCTACAGATATAGTCAATAAGACAAATCAGCAACCTACAGATTGGGAAAAAATTCTTCAGTAACCCCACATCTGATAGAGAGCTAATATCCAAAATATATAAAGAACTCAAGAAGTTAATCACCAAAAAACCAAACAACAGAATAAAAAAAATGGAGTATAGAACTAAACCAAGAATTCACAACTAAGGCATCTCAAATGGCTGAGAAGCACCTAAAGAAATGTTCAAAGTCCTTAGTGATCAGAGAAATACAAATCAAAATGACCCTAAGAGTCCACCTTACACCAATCAGAATGGCTAAGATCAAAACCTCAGGTGACAACACATATTAGACAGGATGTAAAGAAATAGGAACACTCCTCCATTGCTGGTGAGATTACAAACTGATACAACCACTCTGGAGATCAATCTGGAGGTTACTCAGAAAATTGGAAATAGATCTACCTGAAGACCCAGCTATACCACTCTTGGGAATATACACAAAAGATGCCCCATCAAGCCACAGGGACATGTTTTCTACTATGTTCATAGTGGCCTTATTTGTGATAGCCAGAAGCTGGAAACAACCTAGATTTCCCACGACAGAAGAATGGATACAGAAAATATGGTACATTTATACATAGACTACTACTCAGCTATTAAGAATGAGGACATCCTGAGTTTTGCAAGCAAATGAATGGAACTAGAAAATATCATCCTGAGTGAGATAACTCAGACCCAAAGGGACATGTATGGTATATACCTACTAATAAGTGGATATTAGCCAAAAAAAAAAAAAGTACAGAATACCCCAGATACAGTTCACAGAACTCAAAAAGATCAACAAGCTGAAGTGTCCAAGTGAGGATGTCTCAGTCCTACTTGGAAGGAAGAAGAAAGCATTCACAAGTGAGGATGGAGGGAGGGATATGGGAAGGAAAGTAGGGGGTGTGGGGGGAGGAGAGGGGAACCTGATCTGGTATTGGGTGATGGAAAAGGACTGAAGCTCTGAGGGCCAGCAGAAAGAACAGAAACAGATAACCTCAGGAAATAAGAGTTTGGGAGGACCCTCCTGAGTGCAAGAGAGACCTGGGAGGTGAGAGGCTCTCAGGACTCAAAGGGGGGGACCTTAGATGAAACACCTCACAGTAAGAAGAGGGAACTTATAGAGCCCACCTCCAGCAGGAAGACAGGACATCAAATGATGGATGGAGTTGCCATCCCACAGTCACAACTCTGACCCATAATTGTTCCTGTCTGAAAGAATTACAGAGATGGAAATGGAGAGGAGCCTGAGGAAAAGAAGTCCAGCGAGAGGCCTAAAGTGGGATCCAGCTCAAGGGGAGGTCCCAAGGCCTGACACTTACTGAGGCTATGGAGTGCTCACAAAAAGGGGCCTATCATGACTGCCCTTTGAAAGACCCAACAAGCAGCTCAAAGAATCAGATACAGATATTTGCACCCAACAAATAGACAGAAGCAGCTCACCCCTGATTTTGAATTAGGGAAAGCTGAAAGAAGCTGAAGAGAAGGGCACTTCTGTAGGAAAACCAGCAGTCTCAATTAATCTAGACTCCTGAGATGTGTCAAACACTGGACCACCAAACAGGCAGCACACAGCAGCTGATATAAGGCCCCCAACACACATACAGTAGAGGACTTCTGAGTCTGTGTTCATTCAGAGATGATGCACCTAACCCTCAAGAGACTGGAGAGGCCCCAGAGAATTTAGAGGTCAGGTGTGATGGTAGGTGGGAGCGTGCACATGGAGACTGGGGGTGGAGAGGAGGAATGGGATGTGGAACAGTCAGAGGGTTGGTGGAGGGGGGAATAAAATACAGAGTGTAAAAAATTAAATTAATTTAAAAAAATTCCAACATAATTCACCCCGATCATACTCACTTCCCAGTCCTTGCATGTCTGTTCCTTCCTCTTGTGATGCCTCTTTCCAAAAGTTAAAAATATCTATTAATTAAAATTAAAATAGCCCAAAAAAAAAAAAAGAAAAAAAATATGTTCTTATGCCCAGCTCTAAAATGGGAGAGATTTAGGGACTGGAGTGGAAAGTAAGAGCTCAAACTTTAGGGATTTTTTTGGCAAATATGAACATAATATTATGAACATAATATTAAGCAAATATGACTTGTGGAGTCAGCTGTGTCTGACACGATTCAAAGAAGTAGATGCAAATATATATAGAACATCCTTTACCATGGGCAGATGTGGGCTCAGAGAGCAGTATGACATTAAGGTAATAATTTCTATGAAATCAACTATTTCCTGTAGTTAACTAAATTGAGTGCTAGACTTCAGAGTCCTCAAAGCTTTACCGTACCGAGTACTTATTGTAGTGAGAATAATGCCATTATTAGTCATAATTGGTACTTTACAGCAGTAGCATTTGAGCAAATAGAACTCAAGTATTAGAAAATTGGTCTTGCCCTGCAAGTTAAAAGCATATTTTATCCACAAGTCACAGCATAAAACATAGTCTCTTAGAAATATAATTCTAGGACACAAATAATAATTTAGTTACAATGAAGATCTTGCAAAATTGGAATGAGGTGTTAATCAATAATCTACTGGAGAGTATGAGTTGGAAGAGCAAAGAGAATCAATGAGGTGACAGAGCATCATTTTATGCAGGGCTTTTAAACATAATATCAATCAGAAAGAGTGGGTTGTTTTATGTGCTTGAATGGTTCAAACATTGGGGGCTCTAAAAAGCTTACATTATAATCAACTCCCCAGAACACAACAAACTAAGAAGTTGGTATCGTTTTTGAGGACTTGGCAATTTCTACAATATTGCACACTTCGGATGTTTGCTTTGTTGTCAGAGTTGTGTTTTGCGCCATCCCTAAGGATGCAGAGTCTGTGGAAGGGCTGTTTCTATAACAACATGGATTTACAAATGAGCTTTCTTTATTTTGAAGTAAATCTATAGATAAATAATTTTGCTTTCCCTTACTTGTGGCAAGAATCTGCAGTGCCCATGACTGGTCAAGGGAGTCTGCTACAATTCTCAGTTTCCTCTACGTTGGAAAGTGTATTATTTTCCAATATTAATATACCTAGAAATCAGTCTCTCTTCATTGAGTGCACTGTGCTGTATAAGAAAACTAATATTTCTAGTGTCTACTCTCTGCTAGGCACTGTTCATAGCACTTAAAACTTTTTGATAAATTTCTAAAAAATTGTATAAATAAAATAATTTTAATCCTTTGTAATAAAAGAGAACCAGCACTTAAGAGAGGTTGGGACTCAGTGAAAGAATATAGCTAATCTATAATAGTGAGTCCAAAAGGGGTGTTCAGCCTCAATGGCCATCATCAGATGCTGACACAAAGGAAGGCTCAGTGCAGACAACAGAATATCACAAGTGGCTCCACACAATAGTTTAGTTGTTGAGGTCTCAGGCTCTGAGACATTCTAATTATAGTTCATGTGACCTTTCAGAAATTCCACATCTCTGCACTGCCATCTCCCAGAGGTCACAGCAGGACACATGTCACAGAATTGTTGTGACTATTTGAGGAAATGGTAGAGGTAGTGTTTAGGATATAGCCTGATAGAGACGTGCTAAAGGTTTGATTTCTATGCAGGTTTGATTTCTGTAAGCTCCATTTATACTGCTACTATTACCATTGGCAAATAGAATCTAAGTTATAATCTGTAACTAATCCATGTTAGACTGTCTTAGATTTATTTTTTCCAACTTGGCACAAGCTGGGTCATGTGGGAAGAAAGAACTTCAGTTGAGAAAATGCCTCTACTGAATTGGCCATAGGCAAGCCTGTAGGGGAAGTTTCTTGATTCTTAACTGATATGGGAGGTCCAGTCCACCATGGATAGTGGGTGGTCCTGGTTTGTATAATAAAGCAGGATGAATGAGCTACTAAGAGAAAACCCAGTAAGCAGTGTTCCTCTGTGGCCATTTAATGAGTTCCTGCCATGACTTCTATCACTGATGGACTGTGAGGTGAAGGTGTAAGTTAAACAAAACAAAACAGATAAAACCACAAACAACAACACAGCTGCCTTTCCTCAATCGCTTTTGATAATGGTATTTATCACAGCAATAGACAGCAAACTAGAGCACAGACTATTATAAACTTGAGTGTGTGTGTGTGTGTGTGTGTGTGTGTGTGAGAGAGAGAGAGAGAGAGAGAGAAAGAGAGAGAGAGAGAGAGAGAGAGAGATTCAATAATGGATTGAGGTAGCACACTAGTGATTTGAAACCAAACTAATTGACTGCAGATCCTGGTCTGTTATGGGTTCGAGGAGCAGTGCATAAAGCCCCAGCCTGAGTGTCAGGGATTGATGACTGCTTAGGAGGTGATATGATCTCTTTTCAGAACTCAGTGTGGAGCTAAGTGGTTTCACCCCTGTTTCTTCCAAGGTAGATATCTATTTGGACTTTTCAATTGTGTGTTTTGTTCTTTGCCTTGGTATGTGAAGTGTCATTCTATAGAAGACTCTTGCTTCAGCCAATACATTTTACAAGCCAATTCCTAAGATGATAGCCTTGAAGACCTTCCAAATAGTAAAGTATTGATCATCTATTCTACACTGTCACTGAGCACAGTGCTTATTAAGTAGCATAACTTAAAAGGTGTAGAAGTCATTGATAAACAGCATGGTCTCTTGGCCCAGCAAATGTAAAGCTAGATGAAAAGGAGATCATGGAAGTCTCTTGGTCAGACACCCTCATTTACAGATGGTACAATCAAGGTGAGTCATAAAGCCTTCTAACCTGACTCCAGCCTTTCATTTGCTCTGGGAACTTCTCTGGCACAAAGATTATATTCTGTTCACCTTTAAGCCTCATCCCAGCGGCTTATATAGAACCAGCTTTCAGGGTATATTCAGTAATTATAAATTTCCCTCTTGTTCATACACAGAAAGTGTGCCAAAGCTAAATTCATGGTCATGTGATATGATTTTAGTATATGACTCCCCTGAGTGTCTCTTCATTGATCATAAATGCAAAGCGAGGATCATAGGTTTTGAAGATCATGTAATACATGGATATCTACTTAATAAAATACTAAGAGGCAAGCACCTATATTATCCATGTATAATAGATGAAAATGTAGAGTCTTGAAGTACAGTCACTAGGCCAAGGTCACACAGTCTGGTGAATGAGGAAGCTAGGATGGACTTTGTAGAGAGTCTGGCTCAGAGGACAGTCTTAATCAGCACACAATGCTGACTGTTTTCCAAGGGCTATTTCTCATGAAGACAAATTGAATTTGTTCAGTATGATGTCTCAAACATGATTTATTTACCCTAAAGTAAGATCAAGATCCACTGAGGGTCAGAGGAAGGCATTCTAATACTTGTAAACTGGACACATTGTAAAACAGGGAGCACCAGGAAGAACGGCCAGTGTCTTTGCTAACTCTGGCTAGCAACACTTCATCTGTTTCAGGAAGGCTCACAGAACTGTGACCTAGTCAAACTAACTCAAGCCGAGGAGAATGAGGATATACTCTGCAAGGAGGAGAGGGGGCAATCTATCTCCTGGGGATGCAGGATCCCAGTAAGAAGGTGGGCAAGCCTCTGTCAGAGGGACCTTGGCTTCTTCAGATATGACCCTTGTTGCTTTCCTGAGCTAAAGCCATCAGAATTTCCTTGGGGACTAATGAAAGGCATGATTTTCTCCACTTTTCTTATGCTATTGGTGAGTTCTGTGTCTGTCTACATTTTCTGTATGCTTGTGACTTCAGTTTGTATCTACTTTGAAATACCTGTATGAGAAGCTATCCCCCTTCAGTCTTCATGTCTTCCTACCAAAGTCACTCATATATACCTACCTACACACACACACACACACACATATGTGCATATGTGTATATGTGTGTGTGTGTGTGTGTGTGTGTGTGTGTGTGTGTGTGTGTATACACTGTTCAGGTAAGCCTTACATGTCCAAATGAGTTTGGCTTGCATGCTCATAGAAGCAATCTTGTGCCTTACCTGTGGTGACATGGAAAGCCAAAGTCCTCTACTTATAGAGACCTAAGCAGCAGGGTGTAGACATCCTTGCCCTTATCAATCTCATATATGAAAATCTTATCTACACTTGCTCTTCTGTCCATGGGTGGGGTGTGTGCGCATATGCAATGCCAAGTTCTTTTTTTCTCATCCTTTCTCTGAAGTCTCCTTAGCTTGAACTCCTACTCTCTCATATCTGTTTGGCTGGCTGCCCGTGGTGTTGGACAGCAGGGGACCTACACCCTGCCTGCATTTATTTTCCTGTTTTTCCTATTAGGAGGTGAGCTCAGAAGGCAGTCACTTGCCTTCTTCATCCTTGATCAATAGCTCTGAGCATGCATGTTGCTTAGCACATACAAGACAGAGTATACTTACAGGAAAAAAATGAATGGAGCAACATTATGATTAGACAATCACTTTAAATTGAAATGTATAAAGATGGGTTAATAGAGCTTTATATGGCCCTTAAAATGAAGTATTGGTTGATTTATTGAGGTAGACATCACAAATGAAATGAGTGCTTGGATTTGATTATGAGGAGGTATTTTTAATGTAGGTACTCTCTCCACTATATCAGCTACCTGCTACATTTTAATTACGCAAGGAAAGCAACAATGGAGTGTGGAATATATTTAAAGTGGGAGACTGCATTCTAGCTAATGGACAGATTTGCTAAGCAAATGGGAGAAAAGTGGTGTTTTATAATTCACTTAACATTGTTTATGTATTGAGTGTGTGAATAGCATCCACCTGAGTGTGTGTTCTACCATCACTTGGGAAAATGGTAAGTCTTCCCAGGTTGAGGGCATCATCCACTCATCTCTGCTACCTTCACACTTTGCTCCCTTTTTACTTTTTATTTCAAACACATTTACCTGAAAAAATTACCAAAATTATTAACATTTCAAGCAACATGGAAATTTGGATGCAGAAAAGCAAAACCAAACAGACCCGTCCTACTAAATTCCCCATCAGGTGTACAGTATGACTCATTAATGTCACCTTTGATGTGAATGTCCTTGAAACAAGAATGTAGGAAGTGCCTACATTAAAAATACCTCTGCATAGTAGCTTTTGCCCCTTGACTGAACAGCAGAGTGGAGCTGGGTCTGGAGGTATGGGTGCCAAGGAGCCGGCCTTGAGGGCATGAGAGCAGGAGAGCTGACCCTGCCTCCTGTTATTGGCAGCACTTAGTGGTGTAGTTGGAGAGGTTCTGGAGAGGTCATCCAATATATATCTACACTATTTTTGAGACAGTTTCTCTCGTTGAACTTATACCTTACCTATTCAGCTAGACTAGCTGGCCAGTGAGCCCCACTGCTAAAATTACAGGTGGGTATTTCAGTAGATGGGAATGGAGTAACGGATCTGGAAAGAGTGGAGAGTGACTATAATCAAAATACATTATATGAAACTGAAAACTCTCAAAGAACTAAATAAGATGGAAGAAGAAAAGTAGAAGGAGAAGAAGAAGAAGAAGAAGAAGAAGAAGAAGAAGAAGAAGAAGAATAGAAGAAGAAGAAGAAGGAGGAGGAGGAGGAGAGGAGGAGGAGGAGGAGGAGGAGGAGGAGGAGGAGGAATGGGAGGAGGAGAAAGAGGAAGAGGAGGAGGAGGAAGAGGAGGAAGAGAATAATAAGAACAACAAGAGCAAGAAGAACAAGAAGACAACAACAACCAGAAGGAAAAGCAGAAAAGGAAGATATTTTCTCCCTGTCTGTGATAATATCATAGTTAAGAAATACTGCAGGTAAAACATACAGATAGGAAAAGACAATCATCATTTGGGTCCACTGTTGACCATGTAAAAAGCTTGGTGCTGTTCATAGTTGATGACCATCTAGAAATAAATGCCTTGTTCACTTGAGCAATTTCAGATATTCTCTGTGATTCTTGGCAAGCAGGGTTCCAGAGAAGAGGGATAATTTGCATCTTGTTCATTCAGTTGTGGGGAGCCTTATGCTTCTGAGTTGTTTTGGTTTTCTTTTGAAAATGAGTTCCCAGTCCCAATTAAATTAATGGTTCCTGCTTAAAAGCCTCACCTCTTCAAAGCCATCATCAGGATTGTTACAATCTGGTAACAATCTAGTGAATGAATACCAGCCACTTACTCAACAAATGTTTGCCGAGTTCTTCCTGTGAGCTAATCACCGACAGTATGAAAGCTTGCCACTCCCTGAAGGGACAGGAGTGAGTTTGCCAACTGCAGTTTTCTCTAGGGTAACATTCCATCTGATATGCACAATAATCAGGTAATCACACAGACAAACACAGGAGAGCAGCTACAATAAGTGGGTACTGTAGGAATTAATGTAGATGTGACTTGGCATAATCAAAGAGACTTTCAAGACATAGCTGTATAGATGCTAAAATTGAACACAGAATGAAAGAGTGTAGAGACGAGGGTGCTTGGTGACCCTGTAAGATGGCACGTGAGTGCCTGAAGAATCTCAGGATAGGTTCCTCTGAGGCATTGAATGGTGGTTATGGTGGGGCAGCACACAGGTAGAAGTGACTTTCGTCTATGTTTTGTTTTATGTGAGGAGACTTTACTTATATGTTGCACAAAAGACTTAAGAAAAAAATCAAACAAAAGCAAATAAAAAGGCAAAGAGAAAATGGTCAGTATGCACTGTATTGTGTATTGAACATAGGCTGGATTATCTAATTTCTTAATTAGAAATTAACTTGAATCCTTGAGATAACCTTCTGTCCTGCATAAGGAAACCAAGTCTCAGAGAGGAGGTTAGGTGACTACATTAAAATTATAGTAAGTAACTACAAAAGCACAATCGAGGGAGATACCCAAAATCCCTGCTACATAGCTTCCCATGATGTCCTGTAACCTGATAGGATATCATTTTCATTCTTCAAAATCCTTTTTTGCTTTTTTTGAGACAGGGTTTCTCTGTATAGCCCTGGCTGTCCTGGAACTCACTCTGTAGGCCAGGCTGGTTTCAAACTCAGAAATCCACCTGCCTCTGCCTCCCAAGTGCTGGGATTAAAGGCATGCACCACCACTGCCTGGCAGTTCTTCAGAATCCTTATTCCTCAAGCTTGTGGCGTTGTTAAAATGTTCTACAGACAGCAGCAAGACACATGAGAAATGCTGAGAGTCTTATACCATCCCTAAAATAAACTCAATTCTGGATCCTTCTTACTGCCTGTATATGAGTATGAATGCTTCATATTCCAAATTGACACTGTTCCTCATTTGAAGTTTACTAAGAAAATGCCTTCTCTTTGTGTTTTCTAACAAACTTTATTGATTATCATCAGACCTATTGGACAAATTGATTATTGAGCTTAGTGGGATGAAGAGGCCTAGGAACCAGCAGACTTAATTACTGTGGAGTAAATACTTTTAGTCCAGACTGCTCAGAATCTTGTTCCCCTTTCTTCTAGTATCTCATTGTCCTCAGTTACACTGATGTGAACACTGATTTGAGAAAGCTGCAAGTATGTGAAGATCTCAGTATTAGGAGCAGCGTGGATTCCTGTCTCTGAAGAAGACAGAGGTTTAAATGGCAACCCTGGGACTGAACCTCCAAGTGCTGGCAGAAAGAAACAATGTTGCAAGCATTGCTTGCTCATTTATAGGGATGGGACTTGTAATAGCAACACTGCACAGTTGTGATGAGGAGCAGAGATAACCAGAAAGTAAAGCAGTGCAGATGTCTGATGTTAGCTGGTATTGCTGCCAACTTCAATGCTAGGGATTTGCCTTCCAAAGCAAATAGGTTCACTTGCTAAAATTCAGGCCAGAGACATAAGCTCACTTTTAAAGGAATGACTAATGGAGTCTTAAAAACATATTTAATTCGGAGATTGCCAAAAGTCGTCTTTACTGCAAGAATTACAGTCAGTCAAGTATTTTATAAGTATAGATTATTGCTGATTCAACTTAAAACAGAACTCTGAGAAACAGCAAAGTCCAACTATGCACTGGATGAGATGCTCTATAAAGAAGCAAACCACTAAATAAGCTAAGTAATTATTGCCAGTGAGCTGTCCTCTGGAGGAGGCAAGGGACTTGTGACTATGCGAAGTTAGGCTATGCTTGGTGGGAACAAGACAGAATGTGCCTCTTTGGACAGTTAGAGCAACAAGATGGAAACAGCCATGAAAAGATCTAGGAGAGGATCCAGGCAGAGGGAAGATGAGGCTATAGTTCAGGGAAGTCCTGTGGTCCAGGTAAAGAAAAGGA
Organism: Mastomys coucha; assembly: GCF_008632895.1. Lineage (NCBI taxonomy): Eukaryota > Metazoa > Chordata > Mammalia > Rodentia > Muridae > Mastomys > Mastomys coucha. The sequence continues at coordinate 42,446,201 of NW_022196911.1, read as the reverse complement.
TCAGACCAAACAGTCTCTGTGTAGTGGAAAAGAGTTACTGTCCACACTGTCCAATAGAGGAACACACACCTAGGCTGAATGCAATGGACTAGCAACACTGAATCCTTGCTTATGGTCACTCAGAAGAGGCCGGCTGGTCTTTATTGGCTTATTTCCAGTTTTCATGTTCTGGTGATTTTATCACATAGCCCAAGAGTCCTGATCCCGGGCTACCCAGGTGGCTCAGTAGTAAAGAGCCTTTGGTGCAATTCCAGAATATCCAAGTTCAGCTCCCAGCTCCCACTTGAAGATATAACTCTCCTCCTGGGGAACCCGGCATCTTCCTCTGGCCTCTGTTGGCACCCTCATCACACATAAATAAAAAGAGAGAAATATTTTTAAAGCATGTCTAATCCCTTAAAAGTTCCAGATCTGTAGCTGCTTTCTTCTTAGTCAGTGTCACTCCCTCCCAGTGAATATTGGGAACACATACATCCTAGCAATAATGGCATGGGCACAGTGGCTAGCCTCTGAGATAGCATTGTCACAAACTATTTGAAAAGGAGACATAAATGAACTGTTTAGGAAAACACATTCCATTTGCTTGTTTGTGTTTGTGTTTGTGTTTGTAGCATTCACAGCACTCTTAATGTATGGTAAATGGGCTCCACTACCTAATCAGGGAATTACAGCCATCTATTAATTGTACTTTTTGATTATTCACATTCAATTAATGGGTACTTGTGAGAAAACGAAGGACAGCATAACCTCAAAACATGGCTTTACGTCTTCGATAATTGACTATCATCTTGCCTTTACAGCTTTCCTTAATTGATTACGTCTCCAGATGGTTCCTAAAATCTATAATTTTTTTGCCTCTTTTCTTTTAATGGGTGAGCAGAGTATTCTGAGAAAAACTTATGTGGTTTAGTTTCAACTAAATTAAAGCTTAATTAGTCAAAAATCCAGATCTGCAGCATGTCTGTGAAATTTGTACAAGCATAATTAATTTTACTTAATTACACAAGTAGCTTTTCCATGCAAATAGTAACCTGTCTCATTGCTGACCTCTGAATGTCAGAATCCAGGACATCTGTCTATATCCCCACCTTCCGTGTTGATGCTAAATCAAGCTTGCCTAACTTTAAATATATGACTTCTCTTTGATTTATAAGTTTTGTCACAGGAGACAGTGATTCTATTCTGAAAATTCTGTTTTAGACTCCAAAGATGCCATGCACAAAAGGTTTACTAGACGACCATCCTTTTGTTTCTTTGGAAGCCAAGGAAATTAGAAATATGATTCAAGTATGTTCTTTTAAGTTCAGCACTTCTCATAAAATTACCTAGACTTTTTTTCCCATCCTGTTTGAATGACAGTTCAAATTACATTGATCAGCTAAATGTCAAAAAGAATAGCTATTATTTTTAAAGCTCCTGATATTTCCAGGATTCCTGTTACCCAGAAGAAAGATGTCTTTACCACAGACAGAGCTACACTCTTGTGATGTGTTAACCTTTTCCATGAAGAAGACTTTACAAAACTAGTTAATCCACAGGAATTAGTCCCCAAGTGCATGCCTTCAGGTTTGACTGGCAGTTTAACTTCCTCAACATTTCCTGAATAAGCCTTTGCATAAAAATTCAAGCTCCCAGTTTCTCTCTCCTTATCTCTTCTATGGCCATTTTACCGAGGAGAGGACATAGACTCAGAGCACATTTCAGAAGAACCAGACACCTCATTCCCAAGACATCCAGAAAATTCCAACTCTATCACCACTCTGAGTGGATTCACCTGTGCGACAAGTGTCTGAAATAGTAGCAATAGCCAGAAAGGGCTTTTGGCTTGAACCTGACTCTCAAGTCCCCTGTCTGAAAACTGCAGGTTGTGCAGGGAAGCATGGGAGACATTCTGAGAGAAATAAAAAAAAAAAAAAAGGTGGTGCTGTTTGGAAGGCAATTGTAGAGCCATCAGATTGAGCCGATGTACCGAGTTACACTGGGGTTGTGGCGGCAGAAGCCTCAGGAACCTCTTGACTTTTACAATGACTTCTGCCTCAAGACGGTCAATGTTGTGCACTGCGAATCTGCCAAGTGCTTTTCCTAGCTTTATTTCTCTAAGGTTCATTAACACCCAGTATTACAGAACCAATTCAAAAGGAACGGATTTTTGGTGCCTATCTTTATTATTAGCTTTAGGGCTCTGTTCTTTATAATACATAATGAAATCCATGGGATATTTAGAAAGAATGTGGCGCTTTACAAAATTGGCTTTGGGGGCATTGAGTGGCTTAGAGTTGGAAAGAACAGTGCCTGGTGATTGTGTGAACTGAAGAAGCTTTGGTTCATCTTCAGTTACCCATCAGCCATTGAAAAATGCAGTTTGTACAGGACTTTCAAAGGAGTCTCTGAAGGCTCAATACCACTTTAGTCTCGGGCACATATTACATAGGAAGGTCATTTTTGACTACGTGTTTAAAGTCATTGTGGAGTTTTTCCTTGCTTCTGAGGATAAGAGATGGGGCCTGGCTATTGTTAATGACAGGACAGAGCTTCAAGAATAATGAGAGTCACTCCTCCTATTCCCCAAAGATTGGTAGAAGTATGCACTGACTTGGTAGTTGTGTTCTTTTTTTCTCTCTAAGTGCTATCTTTACTATTTTCTCTCCAGAACCTCATAGTCCTCATCACTGTGAAAGTCAGGACACTTCATTTATGGTCTGATTTTGTAGAAAGCCCAATGTCCTGTGTATCCTTTGTCCTTTCTTTACCTCAGAGCTTATTGACAAAATGGAAAGTGACAAAGAATCCAGGGAAACCTGTATAGCTTTTTCTTTAGTATTATACCTCTCTGCAGTAGGGAGTTACAAAAAAGCAATTCCTGACTTAAAAATGGCATCCGTCTCAGCCTTACTTAGCCATCTACTAACAAGTCTGAGAACAGAGAGCAAAGAATTACTGAATTGCCCCATATTTAAAGACTGGGAATGATCATCAGTCTCTTGCTCATTTTTCTTGATCCTTCAGACTTATGCAACTAGATTGCAGGAAACAGTTAAGGACAGTGAATATCGGGCAGACAAGATAGCTCAATAGGTAAAAGGTGCCTGCCACCAATCCTGATCACCTGAGTTTGATTCCTGAGACTCATGATGGATAAAGAGAACCAATTTCTGCAGTTTTTCTCTAACCTGCCTTTGCACACTGTTATGAGTGTGTGTATGTGTGTGTGTGTATGTGTGTGTGTGTGCATGTGTATGTGTGTAAAGTACATTGAAAAATGGCTGACTCATCTAATGAGATTAGAAGCATTTTGCCTTAACTGAGAATTCTACAGAGCATGCTTTGTGGTTTGAGATCAGTATTAGGGTCTGGTCACAAAACTGACGTTTGGTAGCAATTGGAAATAGAAATATTTCTTCCTTTGTCTTGTTTGGGCAGTCCTCTCTTCAATTCTCTTCCCAGTCAAGGATTCTCACATATACACAGGTATGCACATACTTATTAAAACATATAAATGTGTCTGTACATATATAGGCACAAATATCTTTATATATGTATATCTATATCTGTGTGTGTACATGTGCATACATATGTAATTATACATATATGTATGTGTAAACATATTCATATACGTATGAAAAGCAAAACAACTGAAATAAAAATAAGAGACGGCCAAGATATCTTATTTTTTAAGAGATGTAACTCCTATATACAAAGCTCTACAAGCAAGAGAAGGTAAAAGACTCAGAGTACCATATAAATTGGAATAAATGTCTTAGCCAATGTTCTATTGCTGTGAAGAGACACCAGGACCAAGGCAACTCTTATAGAAGAAAGCATTTTATTAGGGGCTTGCATACAATTCCAAAACATCCACCCATAATCATCATGGTAAGAATCATATTAATATGCAGGCAGGCACTGGAGCAGAAGCTGAACCCTACATGATGATCCCATGATCTGTAAGCAGAGAGAAGAGAGGAGGAGAAAGGAGAGAGGAAAGATTGGACCTGGTTTCAGCTTTTGAAAGCTCAAATCCAAGCTACAGTGATACACCTTCTTCAACTAGGATATACTTCCCAGTCCTTCCCAAACAGCTCTGCCAGCTAAGGACCAAATACTCAGACACATGTATCTATGGGAGTCATTTTCATCTAAACCATCAAATGCTATATTTTATGAATTTCATATTTTATATTATAAAAGATAAAAAATCATCTTGCCAACCTGAAAAATCTTTCATTGAATAAATGCCTGCATCACTGGATCATGTATATTGCATTCTGTCTAGATAGGTCATTTCTGCTTGCTTTCTGATGGAGGATTCAGGGCATCTGAAAAAAATGTAAAATAAAAGCCAAATACATCATTATGATGACCTGGGGAAAAATAATATGGATGAAAATCATGCATTTTATATCAAAAAAGATTAGAAAGTAGTAGTGTATTAGGGAAATACATGTCTACTTATACATGGCTGAGGACTCTCCAAAGCCCAGCAGAGGCAGAAGTTTATCTAGTTAAGGGAGATCACCAGGAAATATTAGAAGAGAAGAAAAAAAGTTAATAACAAGACAAAATTCTGCTTTGGAATCGGCAAGGAATTTAGACAGGGAAAAGAGTAAATCAACTAAGCATGAGAATGAGGGAGTAAGAATGAGAATGAGTAAGGAAGAAGAGTTATAAAACAAAAGAGAAAAGTGAGATTACTGAGAAAGAGAGTGTATGAGAATTCTTACTGATTATAGGAATCCCATGGAAAGGATGGAGCAATGATCACAAAGTGGTGTACCTTCTGAGCTATGTATATGGGAAGTTCTCATTGAGAGCCTGAAGACATACAAGTCCCGATATATCCTGGTGGAGCATCATACTAGTATATTGTCAGTACCATTGCCACTGTGTGAATGTTTGTGTAGAAATGTATTCATGTGTGTAATGATGGTGGATGTTACGTGTGAGATGGAGCATATACCTTATACACAATTTTTTTTGTGGTTGTTTAAGGTAGGGTCCCTTTTTTGATCCTTCCTGGGTATACTCCAGGCTAACTGGCTTGTGAGCTTCTGGAGATTCTGCTTGTATCTACTCCCCATCCCCTTGTAGGAGTGCTGGCATTACAGATGCACACCACTACATCCACATAGATCTCAGAGACGAAGGTAATTCACCACATTTGCGTGACGGATGCTGTATCAACTGAGCCACATCCTCAAACCTCACAAACACCTTTCAATTCAAAATATTTATGTTTATCAAGTATTTTTCCTTTAGAACAAAGCAGAAAGCAAGAGACTACTTAGACAGTTTCTTAAAAGAAAAAAAAAGAAATTCTAAAATGTTTTCAACAAGTAGTTTATCTTGCATACAAAGATAACTGAGACCCTTTCTTATACAGCTTAAGCTTCATATCACATATCTTCCACTAGATTGTTCTAGCCAACAAAGAACTAAATACAAAATAGAGTCACCAAATAAAAGGCTACATGATAAAACCAAAAAATTTAGAACCATCAATGTACAAGACATTTATAAATATTTTCTAAAAGTTATAAAATGTGATTTGCCACTTTAAATATTGGAACATTGGTTTTGTTGTTGGTTTTTTGGTTTGTTTGTTTGTTTTTTGGTTTTTTGAGACAGGGTTTCTCTGTATAGCCCTAGCTGTCCTGGAACTCATTCTCTAGACCTGCCTCTGGCTGCCTCTGCCTCCCAAGTGCTGGGATTAAGGGCGTGTGCCACCACTACCTGGCTGGAACATCATTTTATATACATAAAATGTCCCATCTCGTTGGCATCAAACAGAAAGATGCAAAGAAGGGTATGGGTGTAGAGATGCTCGGTCACTTGTTACTACTTATGCAGGAGCCACTCAGACATGACAGTTTCTGTCTTACCTTGGTCAGTTGAAATGTGATTTAAAGCAATAGCAAGTAATACATGTTTGATAGGCTTTGGAGAGAGAAGAGGGAGGTATAATTGAATATCACAGAGCATAATACACCAAGTGGATCCTCAAACAAACATGAAGGGTATCCAGATTAATTTAGAATGCCCCTCTTGTGGTGATTGGCTAATTTTATCATGGAAGCAATCATACAATGTGATAGCATGAAGAATAACATTAAGTAGTAGATCTTTGTCGAGGAATAGCATTTAGATAACGTGATGAGCTCCCATGTAGTATAGAGCCCCACATACATAGATTGCACTGACCTAAAGAACACTGAAGTGAGCTCAATAGTTTGTAGTGGTGCCATATGATATGTGTACTCAGCATGTACTTTGTGTCAGGAATGGTTTTCATGAATTCTGAACTATGTTTGGCCTTCATAAATCCTACAGAATCTGAAAACTTAATTATTTTGAGACAGAGTCTTGCTATGTAGCCCAGGCTGGACTCCAACTCTCAGTACTTCTGACTACATGCTGTGATTGTAGGCATGGACCACTCTGGATCTTTGTGTTCTAAATAAGAATAGACTCAAGAAGGACTAATATTCTATTGGGACCCTTCCAGGATTTAGATTTATTTTCATTGTCTATGTTCTGTGCTGTGTACTTTAACGCATAATTCTGCCTGCTGCTCTAAAAGTCTCTTTCTCAGTTATAGTTTAACCCAGAAGGCAAAGTAACATGGTTCTTTGTTGCTCATGATGCATTTGTTATTCTTTCAAAGCTTCTGTTGCTTCATTTTTAAAAGGCAATAATAGTTCATTTGCCTGAAGGCTGTAAGGGTAGACCAGATCGTTTATTGAAAATCCTTTTTCTAAGATAATGTGGATGGCTATATGTATGAATTCCAGGATTTAATTTTCATGGACAACTTAACAGATTATTAATCTTTCAGAGAAATAGTTAGAAGTTAGTGAGTTTTCTACCACTGCCAGGCTTAGAATTGATTTGTGAAACTTATTGATACTTCATCCAGATTTGTGTTGGTGTTGTATATTTCCACCTGCCACTCAGAGACGCTGAAATGAACAGAATATAGACCTTTGAATTAGGATCTGAAACTCCACTGAAAAATGCATTTAAATGGCCTGCAATTCACTCAGTTTATTTGTAGAATGAAAAGTTTAGGTTAGAGGTAATAGCAGTTGGCTAAAGTACTTGGCAGACACATGCTCTTAGACCTATAAAGTGGGAACAATTTGACAGGGCAGAATTGTTCATTTGACAGAAGTCATACTTCTTGATTTTACCACAACTCTTACCACTCCCCACTGTAGGATCTCAGTCTATGGTCCTACTCTGTGCCTCTCATTAATGTTTTCCTTCTCGGCCTTTTTGGAAGTACATAGTAGAGACAGTTAAATGTTGGGGGAATAAATGAAGTTTTAAGCTTTCAAGTTTTGATTCCTAGTATCTGAGTATTCTCTTAAGTGGTAGAGTAAATAGCAGATTCAAAGCCCTGGGTTCCATACTCAACATCAAAAAATAAACAGGAATTGTTCTTCAAAATCTGTATATCAGTATTCAGAGTATATGTGTTGTATATTTGTGTATGTGTTTGTGTGTGTATGTATGTATGTGTGTATGTCTGTGTGTACATGCATGTGTACTTGTGTGTATTTGTGTACAGGTTCACATGTGCATGAGCAAGTAAGTGCCTGTAATTTGCAATGAAGGCTAAAAACTAGTTGACTAATTGATATGGATTTATGTGGAGACAAAATCAAGCTACAAAGGCACACTGGGACATTTCTAAATGGGCTTTAAGATAGAAATAGAAATACTTGTCTCCAGGTACTCTCTCCTCACATTCATTATTTTGGTCTGAACTGAACCAAAATGGCCCTAATGGTCTCAGTCACAAGAGCTAATACAAGTTGTCTAACTTGGTTAAATTCTTTTCTGCTCTAAATTGTTACTGATTCAGCATTTCACGGCTGTGTCAGGTTTTCTCAGGAGCACCTTTCTTAAAGGTCAGTTACTCTCCAGAAGCATTCAGCATCCAGTATTAAAATCCAGTATCAGGTCCTTCTCTGTGACCTTGGGAGGATTATTACTTGTTTGTCACACAGCTCAAAAGGCTGAGGTCTACACAGAGAGATCCCCTGGTGTATAATGCCAGGAAACCCAAAGCACCAAAAGTCTATATGCAAGAGGATGAGGACCATGTAGGTTGCTACTAACAAGGGTGCAGAATCCCCTCTATGCCTAGATAATTAACAATTCCACGTATTCTGACTTACAGCATTCTTTTAGGAGACAGAGGAATCAACCATTATCATCAATACATTGCAGATGCAGAACCAGGCTAAGAGAAATGAGGCAGTCACCTGTCTAGAGGCATTTTCACAGACTGCACAATATTTCATGAAGGGCACATAACTATTCTTTGCCACCCTGGTACCCAATGAAAGATTTATGCATTTTATTCATTTATGATGATGTTATGATGCTTGACAATAAGTTCCCCGTAAAGGTTGACATGAGAGCCCCTTTGTCACCTGCTCTGATTGCTGGAATAACATGTACAAGGCTGAAACACACATTCCACCAGGGAGTAAGGTAGACACTTCTTTTTATGATGCTATTTAAGAGAGATTGTCTACCACAGATTCAGACATGGATTCCGTGAAGGAACATCGTCTAAACCCAAGAGAGCAGCTGTTGCAGCATCCAGTTCATCTTGAGGATTTCAATCAGTCATAAAATAAATGTTCTGGTTTCAAAAAAAGAGACAGAGATTGTTTTGGGACATTCATAGGCATAAGAAATGGAGAGATTTTGTGAGCAAACCTATATTGAATAAGTCTGTAAGAGGAATATGTGTACTCAGCAAGGCAGTAAGTATTTGATAATAATTGGGCTCTAATTACCAAGATTCATGGGAGGGTGATAGCCTTATTATTTTTTTTCTTCCATTACAAACTGGCAAGTAGATTATTCTTATATTGAAGAAAGGGGAAAGAAAAAGCAAAGGTTATTTCCTCCTTATGACACATAGTTACTAAGTTCAGGGTTTATCTTTATCCCACTCCAGTCAACGAACATGCTTCTCCCTTATTTAGAAACTACATTATGCTCACTTTTCTTACATTTATTCTATGTAGATAGAACTGTCTGTGTTTACATACCTCAGGACTATTTTAAGCAAGACTGAGAGTCCTCTGGAGTTTGTATTAATACCGTATTCTGGTTCTGGTTATGATTTTTGCCTCTGGAGATAGTTGGTAACTGATATTTGATTTGAGGAATATTTTTATATGGTGGACACATGGGATAAATAATCTGCAATCACGGCTATTTCATACTCAGAAAAAAATGGTGCTAGGATTGTTGTAGAAGGTTTACTCATACAATACTTGGAAGGACAGAGAAATAAACTCAACTATAAGCTTAAAAGTCAAGGGGCAAGAGATTGTCTGTGAGAGATTCTTAGGATAGTTAATGACAGACTGGAGGGAGAAAGACCCAGGTGGCTGGTGTCCCCAGGCTTTGGTGTCCCCAGGCTTTGGTGTCCCCAGGCTTTGGTGTCCCCAGGCTATGGTGTCCCCAGGCTTTGCAGTGTTTCTGTTAGTGGAGGTGAGGATGAAGCTTCCTGTCAGATCTCTGACCAATCACATTGGAACCCACCTTAGCTTTGCTGAATCAGCCAGAATTTAACTTGGACAGTATTGGGGACATTCAGTTCTTTGTCTTTCCCCTGTATCTTTGCTATTTTCACCATGGCCACAGTAACCTGGGCTTTCTTTATCTCATATAATTAATTCATAGGGACTTAAGCCAGTCCTTATGTAACTTCTCGCTCTATTATTAGATTTCTTCTCAATTCTTCTAATATATATTACATCCTGACCACAGTTTCCCCTCCCTTCCCTCCCCCTCCCCCTGCTACCTCCCCTCTACCCTAGATCCAAACCCTTCCATCTCACCTCAGAACAGAGCAAGCCTCTCAGGGACATCAACAATCATGCTATAACAAGCTACAATAAACCGAGGCACATACAATCTCATCAAGATTAGAGAAGGCAACTGAATAGGAGGCCAAGGATCCCACAAGTTGGAAAAAGAGTCAGGGCCAGACAGTGCTCCCACCCTAGCGCCACCCCAATCCCCACTTAGGATTCCCACAGGACACCAAGCTAATCTGCCATAAAAGATATACAGAGGACCAAGGTTAGACCCCTACAGGCTCTATGATCTCTGTGAATTCTTATGAGTCTCAGTCAGTTGATTCTGTGGGCCATGTTCTCCTAGTATATCCTTCACCCCTCTGATTCTCTGATCCTTTCTCCTCCTCCAACTCCTCCTCCAAAGGATTCAAAGAATTCTGGCTAATAGTTGACTGTGGTTCTCTGCTGCCCTCAGTTGCTTGAATAAGTCTCTCTCTCTCTCTCTCTCTCTCTCTCTCTCTCTCTCTCTCTCTCTCTCTCTCTCTGTCGTGTGTGTGTGTGTGTGTGTGTGTGTGTGTGTGTATATGTGTGTCTCATCTCTTTATTCACAATTTTTCTGGGTCTTGTTCTCAGAAGATTGTGGAGGCAGGATGAACTCTAGATTGTAGGGTTTGTGGCTGCATTGGTGTCCCAAATCTCTACTTGAGTCCTTGCATAATTATAGAATGGCCAGTTCAGGCTTCTCTATCACTCCTAGGAGTCTCTGCTAGGTTCACCCTCATAGATTCTATGAAGTTTCCATTACACTAGGTTTCCACCTTGTCCCCAAAATGCCCCCAATTCAATCTGTCCCCCCAAGTATTTCACCCTCCCTCTCTGCCACCTGATCTCTCCTTTCCTCATCCATCCTCCAGTTCATCCACAAAATCTACTCTATTTCCTCTTCCCAGAGAGATCTTTGTGTAGTCACTTAAGCCCTCCTTATTACTTACCCTCTCTGGGTCTGTGGACTATAGCATAATTTTCTTTTACTTCATAGCCAATCTCTACTTACACATGAGTATATACCATGTTTGCCTTTCTGGTTCTGAGTAATTCACTCAGGATGACTTTTCTAATTCCATTCATTTGTCTGCAAATTTTCTGATGTCATTCTGTAACTGCTTTGAATAAATGTACCATATATTTATATTATTTTATTTTTATTAGATAGTTTCTTTATTTACATTTCAAACATTATCCCATTTCCTGGCTTCCCCTCTGAAAACCCCTATCCCCTTCCCCTGCTCACAAACCCACCCACTCCCATTTCCCTGTCCTGGCATTCCCCTACACTGGGGCATCAAGTCTTCTCAGGATCAAGGGCCTCTCTCCTCCCACTGATATCCATCCTCTGCTACATATGCAGCTGGAGCCATGGGTCCCTCCATGTGTACTCTTTGGTTGGTTGTTTAATTCCTGGGAGCTCTGGGGGTACTGGTTAGTTCATAAGTAACCCAATCACAAAAGAACACACATGGTATGTACTCACTGATAAGTAGACATTAGCCCATGCTTGGAATACTCAAGATAACAATTCACAGACCAAATGAAGCTCAAGAAGGAAGACCAAAGTATGGATACTTCGGTCCTTCTTAGAAGGGGGAGCAAAATACCCATGGAAGGAGATACAGAGACAAAGTGTGGAGCAGAGACTGAAGGAAAGACCATCCAGAGACTGCCCCACCTGGGTATCCGTCCCATCTGCATTCATCAAACCCAGACACTGTTGTGAATGCCAACAAGTTCTTGCTGACAGGAGCCTGATATAGCTGTCTCCTGAGAGGCTCTACCAGTGCCTGACAAATACAGAGGTGGATGCTCTCAGCCAACCATTGGAATGCACACAAAATCCCTAACTGTGGAGCTAGAGAAAGGACTGAAGGAGCTGAAGGAGCTTGCAACCCCATAGGAGGAACAATAATATGTACCACATATTTTTAATCCATTTTTCATTCTATCTAGGTTTTTTGTTTTGTTTTGGTTTGGTTTTGGTTTTGGTTTTGGTTTCTGACTGATAAAACAGTTAAGAACATAGTTGAGCAGATTGAGAGGATGGAGCATCCAAAATATATATGCCCTGGAGTGATATAGCTGGGTCTTGAGGTAGATTGATTTCCAATTATCTCAGAAACTGACATATTGACTTCCAAAGTGGCTATACACATTTTCTCTCCAACCAGCAATGAAGGAGTGTTCCCCTTATCCCACATCTTTACCAGCATGAGCTGTCACTTGTATTTTTGATCTTAGCTATTCTGACAGGTATAAGACAGAATCTCAAAGTCATTTTGATTTGCATCTCCCTGAAGGCTAAGGATGTTGAACATTTTTATTTATTTATTTATTTATTTATTTATTTATTTATATACTTACCTAGTTATTTATTTACATCCCAAATGCTGTTCCCAATCTTGGTATCCCCCTTACAGTCCCTCCCTCTATTCCCCTCCCTCTTCTCCTCTGAGAGGGTGCTCTCACCCTCATTCTGGTGCATCAAATCTCTGTCAGAATAAGCAAATACTCTCCCACTGAGGCCAGACTAGGCAACCCTGTTGGGGAACAGATACCACAGACAGACTAAGACAGGATACAGCTTTAGGGAAAACCTCTGCTTCAGTTCTTTGGGGGATCCAGATGGTAACTAAGCTGCACATCTGCTACATATATGCCAAGGAGCTTGTTCCAGCCCATGTATGTTCTTTGGTTGGTGGCTCAGTCTCTGAGGCCTCCCAGGGGTCCAGGATTCTGTTTGTGTTCCTGTGGGGTTCCCATCCCCTTTGGGGCCTTTAATCCTTCTTCCAACTCTTCCATAAGAGTCTACAATCTCTGTCCAGTGTTTGACTGTGGGTATCTGCATCTGAAACTGCTGCTGGGTAGATCCTCTCAGAGGACACTTATGCTAGACTGCTGTCTGTAAGCATAACAGAATATCATTAACAAGGACAGGACTTTCTGGTTGTCCATAGAATGGGTTTCAAGTTGGGCCAGTTATTGGTTGACTATTTCTTCAGTGTTTCATCCATCTAGGTCCCTGCTTTTTTTTTCCCACAGGAAAAATTTGGGGTTGAAAGCTTTGTGGGTGGGTTGGTGTTCTTATCACTTCATGGGAGTCCTGCTTGGCTAAGGTGGTGGCCTTTTCATGTTCCATGTCCCAACTATTAGGTATCTTGGCAAAGGTCACCTACATTGAATCCTGGGAGCCTCCCCCATCCCAAGTCTCTGGGACTTCCTAGGGATTGTTTCTTAGTCATTTGAGATTCTTCTCTTGAGAATTCTATTTAGACATGTGCCATTGTTTTTCCATAATACATTGATCCCACTGATCAATGAGTATGGGAGAGCTTCCCGTTTTCTCCTTCAAAGACTTAACATTTTTATCATACAGGTCACTTTTTCACTTGCATGGTTAGAGTTATCCAAAGATATTTTATATTATTTGTGCCTATTATGTAGGGTATTACTTCCTGATTGTTTCTCAGCCCATTCATCATTTGTATATAGGAAGAATACTGATTTTTTTCTTGTGGTTGTTAATCTTGTATCCAGCCACTTTGCTTATTTTGGTTTGAGTAGGAATGGCCCCCAGTTGACCAAAGGATGTAGTGATACTATTAGGAGGTGTGGCCTGTTTGGAGGAAGTGTGTCATTGTGAACATGGGTTTTGAGGTTGTCTACGCTCAACCTATATGCAGTGTGGTACACAGCCTCCTGCTATCTGCAGATCAAGATGTAGAACCCTCAGCCCCTTCTCCAGCACCATGTCTGCTTGGATGCTACCATGATTTCCACCATAATAATAATGGACTAAGCTTCTGAAATTGTAAGTCAACCCCAACTAAATGTTTTCCTTTTTGAGAGTTGCCTGGGCATGGTGTCTCTTCACAGCAGTAAAACCCTAACTAAGACATTAGTGAAGGTCTTTATCAGCTGAAGGATTTCGTTATAGAATTTTTGTGTTTCTTATGTATATACATATATTGTCTGTGAATAGTGATACTTTGACTTCTTCCTTTCTACCCTGTGTCCCTTTTATCTCCATTAGTTTTCTTATGCTTTATCTAGAACTTCAAGTACTCTATTGAATAGGAATGGACAGAGAGAGAGATACAGAGACAGAGAAAAAAAGAGAGAGAGAGAGAGAGATACAGAGAGAGACATACAGAGAGAGAGATACAGAGAGATAGAGATACAGAGAGAGAGACCCAGAGAGAGAAAGAGCAAGAAAGAGAGGGGGAGATCCTTGTCTTTTTCCTGATATTAGTGAAATTGCTTTGAGTTTTTTTTTTCATTTAATTTGATATTGGCTATGTAGGCTTGCTGTAAATTACCTTTATTGTGCTTTGGTATGTCCCTTGTATCCCTGACCTCTCCAAGACTTTTATCATAAAGGGGTGTGCTTTGTTAGTTTTTAATGTACTTCGCTTTGTTTTTGTTTTGTGCTGGTCTAAAAACCAATCTCAAATATAGGCAGGGAATAAATTTAGATTTTTGATATCACATGCCATAGACATAATACCCATTTGTATCAGAAACAAAACAAGTTGGAAAGCTTTCATTTTTATCCTAATCAGCTTATTACAAATGTGGGGAGCAGGCTAGAAGATGGGCTTACGTGTGCCACAGTGTGCACATCAGAGATCAGAAAACAACTTGTGGAAATAATTTCCATTTCCAATCATGTCCAACCTGTGGCTTGAACTCACATCATCAACTTTGGTGGCAGGTGCCTTTACTAGCCAGGCCATCTTGACAGCCCATGTTTTGTTCATTTTAAATGCATCTCTGTCTAGTGTCAAAGTCATGAATAAAGAGTGGGGTCCTGTATGCTTTTCCCTTCAGATCTTCTGTATCAAGGGCATATATTCCTTTGACCTGTGTTTCTATTCAAGCTGCCTTAATGCAGATCATATTACAGAAAATATGGAGAAATGTAATAATTTGCATCTTCTTTTGTACCATACCCAAGAAATGCAGTCCTGATTCTTGATCACAGACAATATTTGGTCTTTAATTTCCCAGCTAAGAGTCACTCATAATTCATCTGGCCACATTAGCACAGGCTTCACTTGTGTTGGTGTTAGCAAGCCTGCCTTTTAGACAATTTACAGAAGACTCCAATTTCCTCTAAGAGGCATTTGTAAGGGAGGACACTTGCCAATCCAATTACATTTTCAACTTCCCATGTCTTTTTCTGTAACCTCCAATAATTTTGCTACACTTTAAAAAAAATCACGATCCATGCTATTTTTATATCTTCTCCCAGTCAATGCTAATTTCAGTTTTAATGTTCTCCCTTTGGTATCTCCTCATATATTGATTTGGTAAGAGTTACATTTAATCACTTAAGAATAAGTAGTGCATTAAGACTGCTCCAGGCTAGCCTATATTTGGGGGTTGGGAAGAATTACTTCATTTAAGAATTAATTTAACAAGAGTCTATTACACATTTTACTCTGGAACTTCACCAGGGTATCTTCCATCTGTATGGAAGCATTTATTATTTATTATCTAGAAGAAATTCAGCCTAACTTTAGAGGCTGCCAAAGTGAGCAAAATCTCCTGAAGTCTGCAGAAATCTCCATGTCCCTGACTGTAATAATTACAATGTTTTAGATGTTCAAAAGCCATTTTAACAGTAAAATGAGTTCCATGAAATGGGTTGTTGCTAAGTCAGGCCAAGAGAGCATCATGCTTTGGGTGATGTATTTGTCTGGTTATATATTATTTCTTGATATTTTGGATGTTGTGTGTACATGTGTGTATAACACGAAGACTAGAGGTTGATGTTGCATGACTTACTTGATTTCTTGCCAACACAGTTCCAGAGACAAAGGCTCTCATTGAACCTGGAGCTCAGCAATTAGCTAATTTGACTAGTCAGTGAGCCACTGGGACCCATCTATCTATACTGAGCCCTGGGTCTAGAAGGATGTGCTACAGCCACACTCATCTTTTTATCTGAGTACTAGCTGTGCAGCAAGTATTTTACCTACCAACCTTCTCCTCAGCACCTAGACATATTTTATACATGTGTTCACATCTGCCAGTGGTCAACACAGAAAGCTGGGGATGGAAACAATACTCACACTGTGTTGTATAGGGAAAGGAAAAGGAACAAAGTGACCCCAACAGCATTTTGGTCATGGGTTGCTGACAAGGAGAGGAGACAAAAGAAATAATAGCTACACAGTGTTGTGGTGTCAGGAGACATTGGATCTTAGTTTGTTATTTTTTTAAAAAAACGCTGTGGAGAGAGAGGTTAATGACACCAGAAGGTGAGACCCTCCGAGGGAAGAACGAGGGAGTGCACAAGTATATATCAGCATCCTCTCTGCTTTCAGTTGGTCATTTCACACACTTGCCTAAAATGGTTCCCTTGCCCAGACACTACTTCAGTCAAGATACCTATAGAGTAGGTTCACCCCTACTTGACTTTGTAACAGCCAAGTTTTACAACTTTAGGGTCAAAGCAACTCCATAACTGGATGTCTTCAGTTTCGAACAATCATCTATGTAGGGAGAGCTATGAGGGTACTGGGTCAGGGCTGAGAGATTATTAGTTTTCTTCAATAGTAGCTATTGAGTCTTCAGCCATTCACCTCCAACAGCAAAGGAATTCTAGCCTTTCTGCTTCTCTTCTCTTCTTTTCTTGTTTTTGAGATTATAATCTAATTATATCACTTCTCCCTTTCCTTCCTCTGTCAAGAGCCTCCCATACACATCTCCCTACTCTCATACGCATGGCCTCTTTTTGCACTAATTATTATATATCCTTAAACACAACCTGTTCAATCTGTATAATGCTACTTTTATATAAATTACCGGATAATCTTTTTGGCACTGGACAATCAATTGGTGTGCTCCTCCCTGGAGAAAGCCACTCTCCCATTGGCAGATTTCCTTGAAAACCTAAAGTACTTTTTGTAATGTTGAAGCTATATGGGCTTCTCCCCATCCAATAATGGCACATTGGTGTCATGCTTATTCAGCTCATGTTTTGGCAGTCATGTTGGGCATTTTATGGGTGTAGCTATTGTCATTACTAGAAAACACGATTGCACAGCAAACACCTCTCCTCCACAATGATGATAGGCACATTGCAAGGGTCAAGGGAGACTTGAAGATTTTCACTGAGATTACTCAGGTTTTCATGTTACCTCATTTCCTTATTCTAAAGTTCTTGGCCCAGGTTTTTCTTTCTTCTTTCCCAATTACCTCTCATCTCTTTCTGTCTTTCTGTAGCCTCATCACGCCTAGGCTTTTTAAGAACTATCCATGAGTGAATATCTGTGTAAATTTCTTAATGTAACTATTGTGTACTATAAGTATGTAGCAGTCAAACACAAGGCAAGCACAGTGGCACATACCTGTAGTCACTGTGCTTGAGAGGCACAGGCCAGAAGGTGGAGAGTTTGAGGCTAGCCTGGGATACCCAGCAAGTTCCAGGTCAGTTTATCCTACATAGTAACACCTTGTCTTTGTAGAAAGGTCAAGGTTATCATGTCCACTTCCAACACTTTACTTACATTCATTCTAACCACAGACTCAAGAACATTTCTGTATGTCAACCATGGCAGATATTGATATACTTACATTGTTGTGACTCTGTTATCTAATCCATAGTCCATATTCAAATTTCATCAATGGCTCTGCAATGCCCTTCACAGTGTTTTCTAATGTACTTGCCAACATAGTAGGGATAGTATTTGCATCCCCACATTCAGGCTCCTAATAAAGATACTGGGGAACCTTCAGAGAGAAGAAAGGTCACTAATATACAGTATTAAATCCCTGATCTTATCCATCCTAAGTGAGAATTCTCCAAAGCCTTCTCTATAAAATATTCACTCCAGGAACTGCTGTGGGAAATAAAATTGTTGAGATCAAAGTTGGAAGAAGTTTACACTGTACTCACCTGCACTTTTCTACTCAGGGATGTAACAAGGCACTAGCTTCTGAAAGGCTGAGCACCTGCAGGTTTATTCTGTAGATAGACTTGGTTATTTGGTTAACCTAGAGTTTCTGTAGCTGAACATGGACTATTGTCTGATTTCCAAATCTACCAATGTAGTTAACTTTTCTATCTTCACAGTATTTCTTTCACTCCTTTGTTTGTTTTTCTTGTTTGTTTTGTTTTTATAGATGTCATCTCACATAGCCAAGACTGACCTGGAACTCACTATGTGTGAATTCACCAAGAGTGCTTTCGACCCATATCTCCCAAGTACTGCTTTTATGGGGTTATGCTACCATGCCTAGAGTGCATTTTTTTTTTCAATTTTGAACTAATCATATTTCTTTGGGTGACATTGACAGTGACTGCTGTATCTTAAAACAAAATTCTCCCTATGACTACTTGATTCTTATTTCTCGTGCATAGGCACTTGAAGAAATCATGCATGAGTCTTCCTTGAAGTACATAGCAGAGTGGAAAGAAAATGGATCCAAATAGTATTTACCAAAGTAGTATGTAGCTCACTCATTCACTTGCTTTCTTTAGTCGGGTCATATAAGTGCTTTGTTGAGGAACTTAATCTTAAGGAATGTTTGCCTTTTTTTGTAATTAGTCATCTTGAGAGTTACTGCCTAGACATGCAACTAGAAGTATAACAGAGTAGAAAGTGAAAAAGTACAGGGAAATAGTGTGGGGCTGGACTATATTATTTATACAAGCACTTCATTGATGAGAATTTAACCACATCCATATGATAAATAGAAGAAAGGAAGGAAAGAAAAATTGTTCCTGGCTAGATACTTGCTTCCTGGTACAAATTTCAAACTATGAATGTCAAACATAAGTTTTTAAAAGCAAGATGTCTCTAGAAATCATTATTCATGCCTTTTTTTTAGTTTAATTTTCTTATTTCCTATCAGTCATACTATCTCATTGGGATAATCCATCTACTCTATTAAATTGGAATGACAGGCATACATATATACCCTTTAGAAAGGAAATCACTAATGCTGGGTGGTGGTGGCACATGCCTTTAATCTCAGCATTCAAGAGGCAGAGGCAGATGAAATTTTTAGTTTGAGGCCAGCCTTATCTACAGGGTAAGTTCCAGGACAGCCGGAAACATACAGGGAAACCCTGTCTCAAAAAACAAAGCAAAACAAAACAAAACAAAACACTCAATAAAGACGAAAATACACAGCAGCAGCTACAACAAAAGGAAATGAAGTAACTAAATCCAAGCCTAAGAAGTGGAGGTAAACTCACAATAGTACTGCCTTTACTTTCTTATCAAGTATAGTTGGACCTTTGGTATCTAAGAAGTCTGTTTCCAAGGATCTAACCAACATTGAAGGAGACAAGATGGAAAAAAACTATTGCATCTCCACTGAACATGTATAGACTTATATTTTCTATCACCATCCTCTAAACATTACAACATAACAATGGTTTACATAATGCTCATATTACTTTAGGCATTTGTTTATAGCTCTTACATGTGTAGGGAGATTTGCACAGGTTAAATTCAAGTGGTATACATTTAACGTAAGGGTCCAGAGCATCTGTGAACTGTCTTACTCATAGTGGACCTAGAAGCAGTTACCACAGCAAACTGTCAGCAGCTATGTTGCCTATATATGTGTGCCGTACTTTAAAGTCTGCTTTTGTGCTTTTAGTAAGATATGGAACTTCTTATACTCTCCCAACTTACTGTGGAATTAACATCAAAAGTATCTGACGATGCTGTTGAAATAGTTAAATAAAGAACCTGTTTAAAAAAATTATAGCTTTGATTTGTTAACAGATAATGGTGAAGGCTAGAAGAGTGATGATTTTATATCCCTGGAATTATGTTGGGTAAATAAGGCTAAGAAACAGATGGGAGTCAAAACCAATTATCATTGAAAATAATTGCAAGATCTAAAAAGATGGGGCTTACCTCTCTGGCAGGTTCCC
Organism: Mastomys coucha; assembly: GCF_008632895.1. Lineage (NCBI taxonomy): Eukaryota > Metazoa > Chordata > Mammalia > Rodentia > Muridae > Mastomys > Mastomys coucha. The sequence continues at coordinate 42,426,422 of NW_022196911.1, read as the reverse complement.
ACAAGACACACATACCATGAAACCACTAAGGTTGAAAATAAAACATGATAGAGAGAATATCTTTATTTAAAATCCCAAACCTCCACATTAAAATATAAATTAGTGCTATGAGAATAATGAACTTAATATGTACTATTTAATTAAACTTTAAACTCATTAGTTTATCTAATTAATTCATCTGATGAGCATCTGAATATTGCCAGTGTGGTTCTCAACCTCTTGGAGTACGGTTTTAAGTTTGGAGGGAGTAATTTAATGGTACTCAACATTGGTTGTTTACACTGCAAAATAAATTTGCTATTTTAATGGATTTCAAACTCCTATTACATTAAGAAAATTTATTCTGACACTTGCTGCCTCTACTTTGCAGACTAACCTGAAAAAAGATTTTTTTTTACTTTTTAGGATTCATGCAAAATATAACTGTTTTGTTTAAATAATTGTAAGTACTATAAGAGAAAGCATTGTTTTTGTTGTGGTCATGTCTGAAATCTTAAAAGCTAGTAGTCTATGGCAGGTAGAAGGACAGAATCTGTGGATGGAATCCTTCTCATTAATAAATGACACCCGAGGAAAGAGCAGCATGATACCTTCATGACCATTAATATGTAATTTTAAACATATGCTTACAGCAAGTTCTACACATTCAATACTCCATCCTTTTTCTTTTTGTATTTTTGAAGGGAAATAGGTAGCATTAATTGTATAGTTACAGGTATTTTTTTTTCTGTCAAATTCATTCTATTTTGTGGATATGGAATGAAACCTCACTGATTTAAGGAGAACTCCTTTGTTCTAAGGAAAATACTGAATTCCCTGTATATATATACATACATACATATACATATATATATATATATGTATATGTATGTATGTATATATATATATAACCAAATGGCTTGAGATAATAACAAAATTATCAATTTCTCTTACAAACTCACTGTACAATTGCTGAATCATAGAGTGACATATCTTCAAGAGTAGCAAAGGTAAGAACTGAAACTGGTCTTTGTGCAACAGTGCTCATTATAGATGACTTGAAGGAACCCAGGCCTGCAAGTCCATTGGCAGCTGAAAGAATACACGAAATGTGTGGTGTATACACAAATGTAAAACCACTGAGTCCCACTGAAAATAAATTCTGATGCTTTCTACAGGATGTATGAACCTTGAAGACTTCATGCTAAATAGAATAAGCCACGTACAAGAAGTAATTTAAGATTTTATTCACATGGACAGGTGACTTTGCATAATGGCCTGTGACATGCAGGAGTGGGTCATATAGATGCTAGAGCTGTAGGTGGGCTGGCATATCCAAAGACTCCCTAGATAGAGTGCCATAAACAGGTTCAAAAGTAAAAGGGAATGACCTTCTGGGTGGCTGAAGCAGGGATGATTTAGAGAATGGTCGGGGCAAGATCTGTGTTAGCTGAGGCAGAATGGTGGAATTTCTAACTCAAAACAAGGTATGGTTTTTATTCTCAATGATGAAGGAAGCCATTTATTATATAGAACAGCAGTGTTCTGATTTTTTAATTAGCTCTTTCTGACTGTTTTCACAAGAATACAAGGCAAAAGAGCTAGGAACAAAAGAAAGAGTTTCAATGATGTTGTAATAATCCAACTTTGGTCCAGGGCCATGGCAAAATAGCAAGGGAGATATGTTTAAAGATGTTTGGGGATAATTTTCTGCCAGACAGGCTATGGGTAGTGAGAAAATAAGAGTTCCAAAATTGTCTTTGAAACTAGGAACAAGAAAAACCTGACAAATATTCCATTTAAAACAATTATTTAATTTTAGACATAGCATGTCTGTTGTTGAACTTTTCCACTCTGTGTTTAAATAAAAGAAGTTACGTAGACTTGAGTTCACCCAGTAAATCACCTCTCTAGGCTGCATGCTTATTATGATCTTGGATATCTCCCCAAACACTGGTGATTGGGTCTTGGACCTGCTACTCTTTGATTCTCTGTTCTTTGTGGAAATCTCCATTGTTGGGATCTGTGTTCAATAATGGTCCTAGGGTCTCTCTGGCCCCTTTGCATTCACTCTGGATCTCCAAGGCAACTGCTGCAGCAGCCAAGACAAATGTAATTGAGATTTCAACAAAGCCCAGTCAAAGTTAAACTGCTACAGTATTGAGACAAACACTACGGAATCTGAACTCAATGAGTATATACTTTATAGTTTGTATTACTTCTTTATTGTAAAAAATAAGTAAACACAAGCCTCCCATTAAAGCTTGCAATATGAAAGCTAGCTAGGCTGACTTTTAGAAACATTGAAAGATGGTACTTTTCAGGCACCCATTTATATTTTCATCCCTTTCATCTATTCCATGAGATACTGTGTCTTGCAGAGCTATTTGCTTTTATTAGTGATGACACTAGAGTAGCCCATACTTTGAACATAGTTTAGAAATTAATACTTGTGGGACTTAAAATAGCATTTCATCAACATCCTATCCATTATACTATTAAAAATAAGTCCAAATTCTGATATTAAAATTATTAAAAATAATTCCAAAATCTTAGTCTCTTAAGATATGTTGTGTGACACAGAGGGGCAAGAACAGGTAGATGTGTAGTGTACAGCCTAGACTGGACATAGGCAATGTATGTTCCAGCTTTCAATTGTGACCACACAGCTGAATCTGAGCCAAGCCCAGGACTGTAGTGACAAAACTTTTCCTATCAGAAGCTGTGATGAGACAGTGAGCACCGTGTGTCCTGCTCTGTTGCTGGAGTTTGAGAAGTCACATTAGTAGTTTAGGTAACAAAATACATTGAAAGTAAATAATAACATCCTCCAGATAGTCTCCTCTCTCTCTGTCACCATGACAACAGCAGAGAATAATTTCAGTGAGAAATCACAGATGTGTGTATCTTAGAGAAACCAAGAATGAGGTATCAAGAAAAACCAACATGGGAGCCAAAACAGTCAGCATTGTGGATTGTGTAGAATGTTCTGGCAAGTCTGGGGTTATTTAACTCAAGAAATGAAGGCTCTGAACTGAGAAAATCCTTCTGCTGCAAAGCAAAGCTGGCTTGAACACTCATTATTTTATGGTCAACCCTAGGGTAAATAGGAATGACAACCTATGGAAAACAGTCTGCTTAAGTATGAAACATAGAGAATAGGCTACCCCTGAGAAGCTAAATCAATATCATTTTCTCCCTTCATTCAAGAATAACCCCATTTGTCTTCAGTATCCTGATAACTAGATAAAGATTATTCATTACTGCTCTCATTACTGTGAGAAAATACAAGACAAAATCAACTTAAGGAGGGCTTATTTTGGATGCATTTTAAGACTGCCAGTTCATTACTGAATGGCAAGCTTGATGGCAGGTACATGATATAGCTAGCTTGCAGATACAATCAGGAAACAGAGAGAGATGAATGCTGGTACACATCTCACTGTCTCATTTAGTTATTTTTCTTTCTTTTTCTTTTTTTTTTTTTTTTTTTTTTTTTTTTTTTTTTTTTTTTTTTTTTTGGTTTTTCATTCAACCTGGGATCAAAGCCCGTAGGTCAGTGTTGTTCTTCCTCAGTTAAACCTTTCTGGAAATACTTTCAGTGGTTTGTCTCCATGGTGATTCACATCATATTTCAAAATCTCATCCATGGTGAATAGCTGCATTTAATATCTGACTGCATCTTTTTTTCTAATTTATTTTTATTGGATATTTTATATATTTACATTTCAAATATTATCCTGCTTCTATGAAAGTGCTCCCCTACCTACCCATCCACTCCCACCTCACTGCCCTGGCATTCCCCTACATTGGGGAATTGAGTCTTCACAGGACCAAGGGCTTCTCTCCTATTGATGTCAGACAATGCCATCCTCTGCTACATATGTGGCTAGGGGCATGGGTCCCTCCATGTGTACTCTTTGGTTGGTGGTTCCTGGGAGCTCTTTAACAATAAGCAAGTGTTTCCTGGTGTAAAACTAGTCCAGCAGATACTTTTGTCCTAGGTTCTTACCTATCACATGGGCACCTATGAATGCAGTTTGACTCAAAATAGTAATTTCATAATAAAAAAAGATGACTTAAAGCCTGAAAGAATAACCATGATACTGTCCTGAAACCTGGGATGTGTGGTATGTAGAACAGTCTGTGTTTGCCACTATAGAAATGGAGACATTTCTAGTGGGAAGTCAGGAGTCCTTTATCCACTTCTTTCTGATTTGTCATGGGGTTTGGGAAACTCACTATTCTGGTATTCCATTGTCATATGAATCTAACATGAAACTCAGTCCAGAACCAATAATACAAAACACAGATATGCTCAAGATGACCCCAGGCTATTCTTTCTTGGCTTTTTGAAGACATACATCTGATGGCTACTTATGCCTAAAACATCTGTGTCTTTGGTCCAAAAATGGAGCAGATCATGTGGGATTATTTTAATGTGTACTTATCTGAACTAAGGATTAAATATCAGTATTAAATGACTTATGTTAAAGAATAAAGTCTATGAAATTGTCAGAATCAAAGGAATGTGGCCAGAAACTCTGAGTGTGAGAAAGACAAGGGAACTGAGATTGCCTGACTGACATGTTCTTTATCCCTTGTTCTCCTTTGAGTTCATGTAGTTTATACTGTGTATGTGCACTGATATCCATGCTAGAAGGACCAAAGGAACAAATCCTTTCTGTTCCTGGTATATCCATCCCAGGTACTCTGTCTTCTGGGTTCTCTGGTCTTTGTGGTTTACTTTGCTTCCTTAAATCCTATTCTACTAAGAGATGTTAGGAAAATTCTCTTCTACCAGTCAGCCTTCCTTGACCTCTTATGTTTACATCTGTTGTTCCTCCTGAATGTATGTATGTTGCTGTGTATGTTTTTCTGTCAAAACCTTCTTTGTCTTGTGCTGAAGCTTCTGGATGCTTGTATCCATCTTATTAGAATAGAAAAGCTTTAAGAAACTTCTCTGTTTTCTTGAGCTCTTCTTATATGCCAGACACAGAGCTGGAGGATAGAGATAGAGTCATAACCACATGTTAAATAGCTGCCTAAATAAATAAGAAAAAAAAGTTAAATGCCAAGAAACAGTAACCTCCAAGGTTTTATCTACAGAGATAGGTGCTAAGGAACCTATGATCATATGCACACTCTGAAAAGTTCACAGTCTGTCTCAATGTCCGTTCTTACTCTTGTATGTTCAGTGATATTAGATGAGACTTGAAACGTGTATTCTAATCAATTCTAAGAATTATACTTTCTAAGATCATTTTTCCTAACATTCGACTATACAGAGAGCTGTGCCATGTTTATGTAAAACTTCATTATCTCACACATTGGTGCTTAGAGGTAGAGCCAGGCCCAGGAAGCAAACCATATATGTTCTGATGACCAGTCTGAGGCAGTAAACCTAAAGTTGTCACACAATGTATTAGGAAGGATCAGGACACAGATCCAGATCTCTGAACAGGTGATGGTGTCCTGGCCAGGGCAGGTAGGAAAATCTCACTATAATACTCATTTAACCAAAGATTTTTTTTTTCAAATATATCCATATGCTTGGGGGTAGGTTGAATTTAGCCATAAAAAGAAGAGATCATTCTGTAACCTGGGACCCAGACTTAATTTGCATTGAGGTGAAATGGGAAAAATAACAATAATAGTAACAACAAAAGACAAACAAACAAACAAAAGCAAAACACCAACCAAAGAATTCAAATTCAAAGAATTCAATCCTGGAACCCTGCACACTGTCTCCCCCTTCAGACTTCACTTTCTGCCTCTGGAAGACAGAGGAATGGCTACGCTCTGGATTCAGTCTAGAAGTTTCACTGAGTAGGAGGGCTTTGGGGGTGGAGGTTGCATCTGTTCTGCAGATGACCCAATGCAGCAGCCTCAGATATGTGTAGCCTAGAGTCTAGGTGGGAGTGAGAATATGGTGAAAAAAAGAGTGAGGGCAGAGCAATATTGAGTTACATTAAATGATATTATTTTTACTGTTGTTTCATTTTCACAATACCAAAATCGGATCCAGGTTTGCAAATATGATTCAGAAGAGTGCCTAGAATGTCAGAATGAGAGAAATGATCTGAATAGATCCACCTGGGATCACCTAGGGGGAATAGAGGTCTGCCTGGTCCAACCTGAGAGGACTCTGATGGTTGGTTTATTGGTTGGGGATTTGTATAGACATGGTCTAAACTTCGGGAATGCCTTAAAAAAACGAAATTGGTAGTTTATGTAGAATAGTGGATTCAGATGACTGATTCCACTTTTTAAAAGTTATAGATAGTCCCACTTATTGAGCTTTGGGTGACAAGCAATTTCTATGCCAAGTGATGTTTTCATAAATGGTCTCATAGAGCACTCTACATTATACATACAGGGTTTTTTCTCATTAGTCTATCCATTATTGAAGATGGAAAATAGAGCTGGTGAATATGGCCAGGGAGAGTGTTTTGCTCATGAACATAGAGTCAGAATGTGAACTCTTAAGTCCTCTAGTCTGGAACATCTTCTGTATTAATGATGAGGAATGTGTTCTAATCCTGTTACATGTGTAAGAATGTTCAAAAGCCTTCCAGCCCATTTTAGTGATACTTGATCACTTGATTGTCCTTAGTTTACATATTCACTAATGACTCTAACCCTCTGAAAACTTCCTGGTCATCAGATGATGGGCTCAGTAATTTGGGGGTGAAACTGTGTGGGTTTTGTAGAAACTGTGTGTGTTTTGCAGAGGGCGGACTCTAGACACACCAGTCTGGGGTTACCTTCTGGCTTTAAGATTCTGCTAATGTCTCCAAGTTTCTATTTTACCACCCATAGCTGTCTCCTGAGAGGCTCTGACAGTACCTGACTAATACAGATGTAGAGGCTCACAGCCATCCATTGAACTGAGTACAGAGTCCCCAGTAAAGGAGTTAGAGAAAGAACCAATGGAGCTGAGGGGTTTGCAGCCCCTTAGGACGAACAACAATATGAACTAACTAGTACCCTCAGAGCTCCCAGGGTCTCAACCACCAACCAAGGACCGCATATGGAGGGGTCTGATTGTTCTGGCAGCATGTGTATAGTAGAGGATTGCAATTTGATCATCAATAGGAGGAGAGGAGCTCGGCCCTGTGAAAGTTCTGTGCCCCAATGTAGGGGAATGCCAGGGCCAATAAGTGGGAGAGGGTGGGGTGGCAGGCATGGGGAGGGGGGAGGCAACAGGGGTTTGTTTTTGTTTGTTTCTTTGTTTTTTGGAGGGGAAACTGGGAATGGAGAAATTTTCATGTAAATAAAGAAAATATCTAATAATAATTAAAAAAAAGAAGATAGGTTAATATATTTAAGTTGAATACAAATGCTATATAGCTAACAGTAAAGTTACAAAACCAGTGGCAACTTGTATCTATTCCATCACACTAGGTAGAAGATGTCTTGGATTTAAATGTCTGAGGTTTTTCAACTTTTTAAAATGCATGAGACCTAAAAAGTGAGATACGAGTCATGTGATTCCATTCTTCAATGCTACAGAGAGAGACGTTGTGGTCCTTATCCTCAACATAATATGGCTAAATGGAATCGAGGAGGAAGTATCTTATCAGCACCCTGCATCAACCCAATGTTGGTATTTTGTTGACTCCTTCACTGTCAGTGGCTTGAGAGTGCTCCACCTATAGAGTAATGACAGTGCCCCACCTCTAGTGCAATGATACCTGAGTGTTCTTCTCATTTGACAGCCATGATGTGGGAGGCACCAAAGCCATATGAGTATTATCCCAGCAGTACAGAGTTGTAGTCCTCTCTGAAAGTCTTTCACAGTAGCAAGCCAAGTTAAAGGTATATCAAGATTCATTGCTTTTTATTTGATCACTTGTCTAGAGACATATACACTTAAGAAAAGCACATAAAGTGTTCTTTTTGACAGTGCCATGCATGCTCATTCGGGACTGAGCACTGCTGAATGCCTGATGGAATCTGGGATCCTAGAGCACTAAGAGAAACAGCAAGCACACATTGTTGCATCAAGAAAGCTTCAGGGAATGAGCCAGCTTCCCTTTTTCTCTTGTTTCAATGGTTTTGTAGTGAAGTGGAGAACAGGAGTCTGTGTATTTGGGACAGTAACCCCTCCAAATGATGGTTTTTAAAAGTGCATGCTGTGTTTAAGTGTAAGTATAATCAATGTGTGGTGACATTTCAAGGTTATAGAAATTGAGATTCTGTCTCCATGTCCTATGTTAAACCCTGGCTACAGAAATGACTGTTGTCTCTATAGTACTACATCTCTATAGTACGACATGATTAATGTTCTTTGAGCTTAAATAATTGGGAGGGGTGGCACCTCAGGGAACACTAAACATATTTTTAATTGCTATATAAATATGTCATTTCCCTGCTAATTCGAGTTATGCATGGGAGGTTATATAATACCAGAGGTCCTCCAGGCATGATGTATTATACTTATAAGCTGAGTAAAAGAGCTAACAGGGCCCAGCTGAAGATAAATATCCATTGCTAACTCTGTCACGGCAGATGAAGAATTAGATGTGGAAGCATGGTGTTCCTTCATAAAAAGGAGAATTATTGTCTGGCATAGAGTATAGTCTCTAAATAACTTTTTGAGATGTTTGATCAAAAGAATGCATTTTCAATAAGAAAACAGTACACCAAACCCAAAACACAGTCTCATGGAAAAAAAGTGCCCATGTTCAGGAGAAGGTATGTGTTAAAGAAGAAATGCTTACTATCTTTGGCATGGATTACAAGTAAGCTATTTGGAATGTCTCACTGCTCACACTTATATTATGGTCCAAATATGACCTCATTGGTTTTGGTAGTCCTGAAAACAAAGTTTTCCCTGAACTTCAGTTTCTTTCTTTGTCCCCCACATCCTAAATTGTCATCTTAGGAAAGAAGAAGACAGGAGTATAAGAGTCACCAGTTATGAATGGAAGCCCAGGCATCTTTCAGGGTCCTACTGAATGAGCTGTCAATCTTCCAGAGCTATGGAAGCTGGGCTTCATGTGCAGAGACTGTGAAGAAGTCATTCTTAAATTCTGAAGAGAGTCCACACCACAACAGCTTGAAATTCTAAATTATCAGAATAAGATTGTGATACAAAGGGCATAGTGAGAAATTCAGGGCATGAGCCTGAGAACCAGTTTTTCATGTAAAAAGCTCCCCAAGGATAGTTTGCTTGAACACATTCCTCCCACAGACCCTGGCTTTTCTTAATACAATGGCAATCAATGTATTAAATGTGGAATGCAGATTCATTGGACCAAGTACCAAGAAAATTGGACCAAGTGCCTTTGGTAAACCCAGTGGTCTAATGTGGACAGTAATCAAATTGCCATCAGATGGGCCCAAATACGGATCATTGTTTTATCTGCAAGAGCCTGAAGGTATCCTTTAATTTAAAGCAGGAAGGAATCAGAAATCAATTAATGACTGATTGCTGTTTCTCCGACAAATTGATTTTGAGTTTTGAAGTCTGCAGACCCCACTGTGCCTGAATCTACATCTAGACTATGACAAAATACAGCTAGGAGCTTGGATCAGTTCGCAGACAAACTCTTCAGCTGCTTCACAAAATGTCTCACTTTATCCTAACAAAATAAGTTTAACTTCTACATTTTCTGCACTCTAGCTTTTAGTAGCAATATTGTGTGATTTTATTAACCTATTACTTTAATTTTCGAGATTTATTTTTACTTGAGTGAATATATGGGGTGGGGGAGTATAAGGAGGCTCATTGTGGGTATTCAGAGGCCAGAAAAGGATGTTGGACCCCTTGGAGCTGTAGTTACAGGTCTTTGTGAAGCAAGCAACATGAATTCTGGGGTCTAAATTCTTGGCCCTTGCTAAAAGAGTATGTGCTTTTGACCACTAAATCAGCTCTACAGCCTTATTAATCTATATAGTTCAGCATCTGAAAAGGAATGATAGTAGCCCACTTGTAGTTTAAGTATTTCAAGTGTTTCTAGAGGTAGACAATCTAATACAGACATCATTTTGAAATGCAGAATACTGAAACTGAAAGTTCCAATTGCAAGCCCTGTGAGTTGGTATCTCATAGGCCAGCTAATATGATCAGTGTGCATTTCTGAAAAGTTGGCTTGACTTTGTAATGTGCATGACAAACATAGGAAGTCAAATCTTTGTTGAGAAAGCATGTTTAAGTGTTTTGCGATGTCCCTCCCACCAGCCTCCCAGAAACGTACACATACATAGTTCTATGTCTGAACTCCTGTACTTCTGAAGTTCCCCCACCTCCCCAAGCCTCTTCAAAGATGAAATTCTGTTAAGTCTCATACTTCTGAGATTCTTGTTGACTACCCACTCTGAGAGAAAATAAGCACATTGTTCACTCAGACATAGCACCATCTGAAATTGTGCCCTGAAAGGCTTGGCCAAAGTGGGCAGCTGGAAGGAATTCATACTCCCTGTCCCTCTGGGAAGAAGAAGCATTCATTGGTCCTTGAGCCTAGATTATGTGCTTTTTTATCCAGAGAGTAGAGGCCTACCGTGAGAAAACCTTATAAAATGAAAACTTCTGCTCTCAGTGATTGGGACTAACTCCAAAAGGCTAAGACTTGGAGGAAGACTGTAATCTGTGATTTTTAACCTTTTCTTTCTTTGCCAGCTGTAGTGTCTAATATCACAGAGGGTCTGGAGCCAGGCTGCTATTATTGGCATTGACTGAGTTCTTTATCTACTTATTTGATGTCTCAGTTTTCTCATGATATATAATACAGGGCTTGTTTGAGATTAGTTTAGAGTGTCCCAAAATATCAAGTACTGTCATTTGTCTCTCCATCCAGCCATCTGTCCTTCCATTCATCGGTCCACTTGTCAGTGATATCGTAGGTTGAGAAGGGACAGGAAAAACCAAAGCATGACTTCCCTGCTGAAACACCTTCCTTTAAATGGTAGAAGCAAGAAGATGGTGTTTGGTGAAGTGTTGTCACAGCTTTCTCCATACGTTTTTGGCAGGTCCACCTTTTAATTCATTGTTAGTATCAAGAGCATCATAGAAACGATTTGCAAAGGTACTGGAACTAGCCCCTGCTTGTAATTGTGGTTCTTTTAGCACCTCATATATTGAACATATTCTCCAGAATTCCTCAAATGCAAGCAAGGGTTATGGCATACTGATTAAAGATGTACACTTTATGGCTTCTGCTTCATACCCCAAGATACTTTGCCTGTGTCTTACATTACCATTACCATGAAAGCATAAAAATGATGGAGTAGATGAAGGTGCCCCACCTTTCCTCCTGCCACTTGTTCAGCAACATTTATTGAAGTCCCAACACCAAGCATATAATAAAAAAGTGAGTCTTCAGCCTCTGTTTGGAATCTGCTAGGTCAAGCAGGCACAGGACCCATGAGTCAAGAGGAACTCTGAAGTGGGAATATGGTATATGGACTAAAAAGAACTGTGAGTCAATATAATCTAGGCAGTGCTTCTGCTGAGTAATTAATGCACCCATATGGCTCACATGGCTGTATTCATTCTCACTGTCTATATTTGATCAGGCAGTGGAGTCAGTTCAAACTGGATCATGTTGAGGCAAAAAAACATATCTCTCACCTTAAAGGGAAGAAGAGATCATTTGTTCTGGACCCATTTTTGAATGATCATAGCCCAGGAACACAGATTTGGGTTACCCTAAATTCCAGGTTCCATTGTAGAAGAAGTTTTATGGAGTTTTTTTATAGTTTTCCAGAATAAAGAAAGACACGCATCAAGGCAAACTTAAAGGACATTAGTGGGTTCATCAGAGAGGAAGGTACATTGAGATTGGGAGAGTGGGAGGCCTAGGATGCTATCTGATGACATTCTTAGCCTTTGGATTGGTAGAAGTTGTTCTTTGCAAAGTCAATGGATTCTATAAGATTATTATCCAATGTCACAAGATGCTAGTTCTGATACAAAAGTGGGCAACTAATGGATTTTCAAGAGGGCCAGAACTTAGCTGAAGATAAGTAGCATTTAGACCTGCAACACTCCAACCTCCCAAAATACTAAAATTCTAATCAGCCAATCAGTCTTTGAAGACAAATTCCTTTCAGGAGTTTTCGTTAACAGTCATGAGAAACAATTGCTACATTTTTAGGAGTTTTGTCTCTGACCCAGTTGTCAAACACAAACCTTATTACAGTTAATGTAATACACTTCAAAAATTCAAAAGCAATATTTAAATCTCATTGCTAATTAATTGTACTACAAATGATGGTGGTATTTGAACATATTTAGTATAGTATACTAAAACCAGCTCTGTTTTCAGTAGCGACAAATTAAAATTACTTATCAAAAGAATACTTATACCATTGAAATAAGCAAACTCTGAAAATCAATGTTCCCCTCCCCTAGAAATCCACTGTCAGATAATTACCGACGAATCCCTCTCTTACTTTCATGTTTGAGCCCTAGAGCGTCCATCTGCTCCCTGCTAAGCTAGCACCTATCAAGGTGCTGCAGAAGGAACTGACAGGATCCAGATATTTCAGATTACTGAAACAGCTTTGCAGTTTGCATAATTTTGTATTCCTGGCCTTTCACTTACCAAATGTCAGGTTTGGCTACTCAGAAATGACACCTGTATGATACGGTTCTTGCGCTCATAAATGTCATACTCTGGGCTTGGAAGACAGATGTGTATTGAACAGCAATTATTCTGATCCAACAGTGCTTTGAGAGTACAGTGAAGAAGGCTTGTATTAGACCCATGGGAGGAATTCATTGAAGAGGGGACACAGGAACTAGGGAACTAGCAGACTATACTGGCTTTTAGCTGGCAGAGGGGTTCCTTGGGAGATTATGATTTAGTCATGCCTAGGTGAAGGATGGAAGCTTTGTAGGGAAGAAACAAGAGAGTAATGAATTGGAAATGAGGACCACATTATGATAAGCAGTTATGGGCTGGCAATAGCATCTTAAGATATTTCACAAATTGTACAGTGATCCCTTGTATGTTTTTGAAGGTATTAACTTACCACACTTGCAAAAGAAATAATTGAGATTAACACCGCCACCCCAAAATGTAAGGGGGCAGAGAATGCACCTAGGAGATCTGTTGGAGAATTGCCATGAACTAGAAGTGAATTCTATAAGGAAACCTAACCCAGAAAACTGAGATCACCACTGAATATACCTATAGAAAGATTATTTATTACTCCTAAGACTACATTATGATGTTAGTTCCTTAGGTCTCTCGTTTTCCCCTTTCTACAAATGATGTTAAAGTTTCTATTTTACAATGGTGACAGCTGTGCTTAGTGGCCAAATCAGCTCTGCTTTCTTACCCATTCATAAAGTTGATGGGTAAACATACCTTCTTTAAAATACCATATTGTTTACTGATATAAGGCACTGTGGAGATAGCTCTGTTGGTAAAGTACTTGTCACACAAGCATGGACACTGAGTTTAGCTCCAAAGAACCCATATAAAAAGCTAAGCATGGGTGAGAATATATGTATTCCCACCCGAAGGCAGCAGAGACAGGAGAACATCAGGATCTCCCTGGCCAGGCAGCCTAGCTGAAACAGTAAACTCTGGGCTCAGTGAGAGATCCTGTCTCACAAAAATAGAGACCAACTAATAGATGGCATGCTTCCTTCGACCGCTGTCTCCTAATAGGTACTCAGTGGGGCATATTTTCCAGCCTACAAATGTGCACACACAGACGTGGATACATCACACGGACCCACACACACCAAAAGGGAATTCATCTAGACTAGAAAAGACTTTGTCCTGATTACTCCTCATGCTTTTGGTTTTGCCTGTGTTCTTTTAGACCTCCTGTACATAATTCACTGAATGGCAGCATGTGAGTGACTATTCTGGGTACATGCCAGGCAGGTGTGTGTGCACATGGTGGAAATAATTGAGGACCAAGCATGCATAGACAGCAAAGGCTATTTATTCTGAGTCTGCCATAATTAGAAAGTGAGCCTTGCTGTCACCCATCACTTATGTTTCAGCAGAGACTCAAAGACAGGGAGAGGGAAATGTAATGATGAACAAAAGGGAGCCAGGACTCAAAATGCTCCAGTACCAGGAAGATTTAGATTGGCCAGAGCACATTTTATGACTAGTTAAGGGCACATAGTCATATTTCTCTGGTTGATGCTAAGTTGGATGCAGAGGCTAAGACGTGGAGAAGTTGCCACTAGTTTATGGGGAAATCTGTGGCCATAGAAGACAGGTAATTTCAGATACCAATCTAGCAACCTGCAACTCTGGCTTAGGTTGTTCACTAGAGATGAAAGTTGTTTTCTGGATATATTGTTATAACATAACAGAATCAAATGAAGCTATTAGTGGGTTTGTGAGTGTGGGTGTGTGTTTATACACACATACATGGCTTTTTGTGGAGGCTGGGAGGTGAGCATACATATACCTGCAAGTGTGTATCTATGTGAGCCAGAGATCAACTTCAGCTCCTCCTAGGAAGCTGCCCACCTTGTATTTTGAAACATGCATGTTCATACTAGCAGCTGGAACTCATGGAGCCTAAGCTGATTGACAAATAAATCTCAGGATTCTGCCTGTCTTGTCCTTGGATTACTAGAAAAGGAACTATGCACTATCATGACCAGCTTTTTAAAGTATGTGTTTGGGATGGGGAGGAAGGGGACACGAGGGGTAAATCAAACACCATTCCTCGTGCTTGCCCAAAAGCATCTTGCTAACTAAGTTATCTACCCCAGTCTTTCTCTTCCACATCTCCTGTTTTTACATCTTCTTATCCATTGTTCATTTATAAACCCACACTGCATGCCCCATGACTAATGCTAAAAGACACTTCTCTTCCTAGTGATCCTTGGAAGAAAAAGTATGGACAGCTTTGGGGAGGAAGTAGATCATCATGAGAGCTCAGGTGACCACTGAGCTCTCTGTGAACAGCAGAGCCAGGCTTCAGATGCGTTTATGTCCATTTTCAAAGCTTGGGGTATTTACAGACCATCTTGTGCAGAGACACACCTTCTTGCCCAGCCAAAATGAGCCATATGGTCTCTGATGTAGCTTCTGAGTCAGCTTTGCTGATTGTAAACTTGACCACAGAGCCTCCCTTCTCTACCACAACTTTCCTTAGTCAGCTCCCTGGAATGACTATTTCCTGCCTACTCTCAGACAGCTGCAAATTCAATTCAGGCAAAGCCACAAAACTTTGGGAATGTGTATATTTTACTAGGATTTGGACAACTCAGAAAAACAAAAGGAAAATGCCTGACCACATGAACCTGAAGCACAAAGCAGATATTTGAAGACTTACACTTCTAAACTTTGCCCACTGCAACGATGATCCCCTGTCCTGGAAGGATTTAATTGCATACACAGAGAGAGGGAGCCTGAGTGGGTGGAGAGAATACGCTATCTTGCCGTTCATTCACATCTGTGATTTCTTTGGCTTCTGCCGAGCACTGGAGAAATGATTAATTTCTCAGGAAGGAAGCCAAGAAAATCATGAAAACAGCAAAAATATCTCAACTGCAATTGTACAGCACATAAACTTGTCAGTAGAGTGATGAGAAAACTGTTGGGTTTCCCCTCATTAGCAGTGAAGTGTGTGTGTGTGTGTGTGTGTGTGTGTGTGTGTGTGTGTGTACACGTATGTGTTGGGGGAGGTGTTGTTGCCTGGAGAGTAGGGAGAGGGTTTGGGGCTTAGGGAAGTAGGGCATTAAAAAGACTATTTCAAGGTTTTGTTGGGCTTCTCAGCAAAAGGATGCTGAGTTCTTTGCCAACAGTATTGATTGGCTAATATGTATTGAGCGTTCCCTGGTGTGGTATGTAGTAGGGTACTCTACAATGTGTGACTTACTGGCCTCTGGTTGGTATTGTTGAAGCTGTTTCAAGAAACAAGCATGCATTCGAGACTGGGAAAAAAAGCAAAAGATAGTGTCATTTCAGTAACATCAGTAGTTTATACAAATGGGCATATGAGATTGTGCAGAACATTCTGCTCAAGGTTGCCCAGCATCCTTAGAGACAGCAAGGACTGGGGCAAGAGCCTCTATAATTACATCATTTAAAATTGGAAGAGATGAAGTGTATGTCTTAGTGAGGGTTACTTTTGCTATAACAAAGTATCATGACCAAAAAGCAAGTTAGGGAGGCAAGGGCTTATTTGGCTTATACTTCCACATCATCATCAAAGGAAATCAGGACAGGAATTCAAATAGGGCTGGAACCTGGAGGAGGCAGAAGCTCATGAAGAGGTCATGAAGTGATGCTGTTTACTGGCTTGTTCACTATGGCTTGCTCAGCCTGTTTTCTCATAGGATCCAGAACTACCAGCCCAGAGATGGCACCACCCACAATAGGTAAAACCTCCCCCAGTGTGTACTAATTAACAAACTACTTGCAGCTGAATTTTACGGAGGCATTTTCTCCATGGAGGTTCCCTCCTTTCTGAAAACTCTAGCTTGTGTCAAGTTGAAAAGAATTAACCAGGACAGTGTAACTAGTTCTGAAGGAATGGTTTATTTTGGCTCATTACGTGAGAGTACAGTCCATCAGGGTGAGGCTGCTGATCACCCTGTATCCACAATCAGGAAGCAGAAAGAGATGCATCCAGGCAATCAGCTTGCTTTTTTCTTTTAATTCAGTCTGGAACCACAGCCCATGGAACAACACTACCCACATTTACTTCTCGGTTAAGCCTTTTAAGAAACACTCCTGTAGATATATCCAGGTTGTGTCTGTGATGATTCCATATCTAATCAAGTTGGTAATGAATGTTAAATATTACATTAATTAACTTAAGATACCTATAGGAAGAGCTAGGACTTAACCAAAGTAAAGGTTCTGATTTCCAAGCCAAAGTGCTAACCACTGTGTTCCACTGCCTCTAGGGAACAGGCCAGAGCCAAGGACTGCAGCTATATCTTAGTGGTAGAGCTATTTAGAATATCTATCCAGGGTAAATGCCACTGGTTCATTCCCAAGCACAGCTACAAAGAAAGGGGGACAGGGAGGGTTCCCATTTCTTGGTGTTCTTGTGTAGGGCTTTCAAATTAAATATCCAGAGCCTAAGGGGTTTATGAGGCAGCTATAGAAAAGGAGAGGATTTTGATCAGTTCCCACAATAGCACCAGCCTACACAGGCTGCAATCTGTGTTATAAAATCAGTGTCAGGGAGCCCTATCAGGTCTTCCTTAGAAAGATGATTCCAATAAAATGTGCGAAAGGAAGAAATTTGGAAGAGACATTTCATTGTGTCTATCTTATTGTTTTCATTGTACTATACAGGCCAACCAACATTCCCTGTGAAGTGACAGATTATAAAGATTGCAGTCTTTGAGGCCCACATCCAGTCTCACATCATGTGTCCTTTTACTTTCATAAACACTTAAAAATATGACAACCAATTTTTAGTGTACAGGATGTCCAAACTGAATGTGGCTCACAGACTGTGATCTACCAAACATTGTTGTAACAGACAAGCCTAAAGTTCAGAGAGAGGGAATGATTTGTCTAAGATCATAGAACTTGGGTTTCTCAAAATAGTTTTGTAGATCTTGATGACCCAAACTGAGTAGCTATATGCTATGTGCTATAAGAGTAGATCCTGTGTGCTTTTGTGGGGGAGATACGTGTTCACAGAATGAAAGAACATGTGCCTGCCCCTAGAGGCACCTCCAAGTCTACAGAGACACAAGACTTGGACGCTTAACAAGCTCCCCCAGCAATACAGCAGTACCCTCCCCACAGCAATACATAAGTCATCTCAAGGAAAATGACATTCTAAATGGTGAATTCCACATAAGAATGGAAAAGAAGTAATTTTTTTTGACAGCTCCTACCAAGGGCAGGGGCAAGTTTGATGAATGTCCGGGAAGAAGGATCTGTTATTCTCCTATTTCTTCTGCCCACTGAGAAATGGTTTTGAATCTGTCCTGAGGCTGCTAGAGGTAAGATTTAGTAACACACTGACCTTTTCCATTTGGACCATGGTCCAAATCCAAACCACTTAAATCCCTTTGCTAAGTATTCCTAGGGTTTGAGAGCTGACTC
>NW_022196911.1:42375289-42408425 GCF_008632895.1 Mastomys coucha | reverse complement strand
AAGCCTGCCTGAAGTCCTCTGATTGGTGGTTCCTTTTGCTGGGACATGGGTCTGTACATGGCCAGTTTCTCTAGAGAAGTAGAGAAGATTGTCTTTGGCAAAACTGCCAAATCGATAGAGGCTGGGTAGATCAACAAAGCCATCTGTGTTCTGGAGAGCCTGAGAATACAGTAGTTGATCAGTCTATCAAACTGGATACCTCAGGAGTTCTGGTCTGATAATGGAGATCCAGAAAATTCCTGGAAAGTCTCTCTCTGCTCTCAGTCAACATTAAAACACAAAGAGCCTGGAGTTCTATGGCAGCAGCAGTAGAGATAAACATAACCATCAGCAAAAAGCAAGAGTGGGCAAGGATGTTACAATGCTTTTTCCTCAGACAAGTTAATATCTGGGCCCTGCAGGAAGGTCTTTTCCCTGGAGAAGGGTACTCCTGACCCCCTTAGTTAATATTGGAAATTCCTTTTTAGACCCACCATGAGTTGTGTCTCTTAGTTGATTTCTGACTCAGTCAAGATTAACCCCCATATAGTCCTCTTTTAGCATGCATGTCTGCTACATGGAAGACCTGTCTGTATGAATAGAGAGGACTGTGAGTGTCTCTTTTCTGGAGTGGGCAATGAATGAGTTAGAATTGGGATGGCCAGTACATTTCAGTTTAATATGATTTTAAGGGATTGAGAAATAAAGGACTAAGAATGAAAGATGTGAGGGCAGCATACACATCCCCCAAATAATCTGTTAAATACTACAAAGGTGCGTCTCTCAGATATCCCAACATGAACCCTCAGATTGTCTGATGGACAGTGATTGAAGTAGTATGTAAGTTTTCATTCTACTCTGAAGCCTGTGACGATTATTGATGGAGAGGTGGAAGCAACAGAAGTATCTAGAAAATAAATTTTTTTCTTTAGTCACACATGGCAGTGTTAGCTGTTTTTCCTCTAGGATGTGGTCTTCTAGCTGGCAGATAGCCCAACACATACTCTGAGACTGCATTTCCAAGATTTTTACGCTCTAATGGGAAGAATAGCTTGTTCTTATCCATGTAATAGTAGGAGAGATTGTGTGTGCTACTTGCTTGGGTGATCCTTCAAATTGTAATCCCGTATTGTCCTTGCCCCTTTTCTTCTCCCAACTAGCTTGATGGAGTACTTTCAAGGTAAACTCAGAGGTTGTTTATTGAGGATAGCAGAATTCCATTACTCTTAGTCTTACATTCTTGGTATGTTATGCAAGACAGTAGCCATTGTATATTCATAGTTTTATATTTCAGTTCCTTAAAACCATTACAGCTTCTTAACTTTCTTAGCCACATTTCAATCTTTGTGGAGCTGCGTTGGATAGAGAGGACTATATTGGACAACATAAATATGTAATGTTCCCTGTATTGACCAAAGTCCTTCTAGAAAGCTTGGCTCTATCAAATTGGAGCTTTTACATAATTACATTTATGTTAACTGTCAAAGTTGCTCTCCAACTAGTTAAACAAAAATTGAGTAAGATTGGTGATAGATTTTGCTGATCTCTAGAAGTATATATTTGTTGGCTACTATAACACCAATTTTTCTCATTATGACAAAAATTCATGAAAAAAAAAACCAACTAACAGAAAGAAAATTTCATTGTGGCTCACAGTTTGAAAGTAAAGCCACCATGACAGGATCATGAGGCAACTAGTCACATTGCAATCATTGTCAGGTAACACAGAGGGATGAAGGATGAATACTGGTGCTCAGCTTGTATAATCCTTCACAATCAACCTAGGACCCCAGTCCATAGAATAGCACCACTCATATTTAGGGTTTATTTTTTCTACTTCAATAAACCCAATTAAGAAAGTCTGTCACATACCCAGAAGTTTGCCTCATAAGTGGTTTTGTATCCTGTGAAATGAAATTGACATCAATATTAATTACCCCAATACATTCTTGTGTATATCAGGAAAGATGATAAGCTGATTACCTGACTTCAGTAATCTTGGTACAGTAAGACAGGCAGTATTATTTCTCTAGATACAAATCTGGGTTCTTCTCTGATGGGGCAACAGTATTCTCCTTTTTCAGTTCTCCGACTACCAGCTTAGTCACTGAACTAGTGCTTGACTTAGAAGGTTCTGAGGATGATGGGACCCATGAGAAAGTAGGCTTGCAGAGGTGTGTGCTGAACTTGACTGGCCAGCCTTTCTGTGACATTCCCAGAACCTTTATACACTGTCTTCTTGAAAGAATGCCTTAGTGGGATCATCTAATGACTGCTGGAAGCAGCCACTTCTGTCCCATTGGCCAAGCCACTGAAGACGAGTAAAGGATGAGAATAATTTGCAAAGTAAACTAATGGTCCAAACAATGTTGAGTTATCCATTGTCTGTCTTAATGTGCCCTTACTTCCTTCTACACTGCATAAACTTCACACATCGTCTTCTCTGCACATTTGTTGTTTATCTATCATCTTCCCTAGACACTATGTTATGGGAAAGAAGAGATTATGTCTGTCAAATGTTACCACCACATTCCAAGGATATGACATCTAATATAATGCAATAAATATTAATTCCTGTCACTATATGTTAACAGTCATTCAATCAATTTTGTTTTGTTGGGTTTTTAAATATATATTTTGAATTAGTAATTTCTAATATGTGGCTCATGGACTACAGTATGTATAGAATTTGATAAATGCTACATGGACAGAGGTATAAGAGCCTAATGTGTTTGTATGAGTGTTGCTTAACTATCCATATTTTGGAGACCTTCCTCTTAGGTCTCTTAGGATTATGAACAACGTAACATAGTTCTCAAACTCTGGTACCTGTCAGGTTCATGTTAAGTGTTATAAAACCATTCATTGCAAGCTAGATGAAGCATCTCATACCTGCAATCCCAGCACTCAGGAGGTGGACACATAAGTTTAAGGCCTGTCTGAGCTACATAGTAAGTTCCAGGCCAGCCTGTACTATACGTGAAATCCTGTCTCAACGATAACATTTTTCTATATCCCACTCCTCAGAATTAATGACTGAAGAGGCTGCCTAAAAATTCTCACTTTTAGCAAGTTCTCTAGTAATTCTGGTGTTATTAGTCTGGCTGCAATCCCCCTTGAGCTACTATGGAGATACGCTTTTGTCACTCAGAGGAAAGAAATGTACTTTATATCATTTTCCAAATATGTTCCACTGTAGAAGGCCTTCTTCAACCTAGAGTCATATTAACTTAAAGATGCTGACCTACTTTACACTGAAGTGCCAGTGAATTATAAACTAGAACATCCTCAGTTGAAAAAAAATGGACATCTGAACCTCTGGGAAAATAAGTAATGTGATAATGTTGACAGAATTTAGACTTAATTTCAAAATAGTAAGGTCAGAATTGGAAGCATCACAAAAACCAGCCACTCCTCTTATCCTAAAATTGATTTAATATCAACCTATACTGCTTGGGAAAGAACTGTTTATAGCACAAATCAGTGACATTACTTCTTCTTAAAGCACTTCCCATGTGCTGTATCCACAGCTGTGCCTCTTTAAATACATATTGCTTGGCCCTGCCAGCAGGCTTCATTTTGCCTCTTGGACTTTCCTGTGATTTAAAATGTGTTATTCATAACTCTTATAACTTCCAAGTATTTGAAAGAACAGATGTGGACCTAAAGGGATAATCAACCCCTGCTAATATTGCATAAGTATGAAGAGCTACATTTGGGTCTCTATGTTTATGATGTTGGCATAGTGTGAGTTGCCATATGGTCATCCAGCACCAGATGAGGTCTTCTTATGCTTATGGGAAAACTGATGACTTAGTTCAACAGTTATTAATTTCCTAGACACTATAGGTGAGGAATCAACTATATAGGAAATATTTCTTGAACTCATATGTCTTATGAGCTAATTTGAAACAAGACATACATATGAGGTAATTCAAGTTTCCAATATTGTTTGCATAGCAGCTTAAGCAAATAAACCAAAATTCAGAGTCCCAGGACACCTCACACACCTACTAAACCAGCTGTGAAGAAACGATGTCAGAGAGTAGTTTCAGGTTGATTAAGATGACCAGGCAGATTGGAAGTCTGTATGTCTTTAACTACCATGGATAATTTCAAAGAATAAATCTTTCTTCTATATAATAGAGAGAATCTCTTATAAACATCACTTGTCAGTAAAAAAGCTGATGGCCAATGAACTGAGGCAGGAAATAGGAGGTAGGACACTGGCAGGAAGAGAGAGGATTTGGGGAAATAGTGAGAGATAAAAGAGAGACACAGGGAAATCCTTGAGGAAATGAACTGTAGAGATGGCCTTAAACTGGCATGTAGCTGAACTCAAGGAGATGCTGAGGGAGACTCAGAGGAGATGTGAGTGAAGAAGTGAGCTGGGACAGAAAAAGAGGTAACTAACCAGGTAGTAGACAGAATAGGTTTTTTTTAAAGGTTTATTTGTTTATTATATGTAAGTACATTGTAGCTGTCTTCAGATGCACCAGAAGGGAGCATCAGATCTCATTATGGATGGTTGTGAGCCACCATGTGGTTGCTGGGATTTGAACTCAGGACCTCTGGAAGAGCAGTCAGTGCTCCTAACCGCTGAGCCATCTCTCCAGCCCGTCAGAATAGTTTTAATTGGTTAAATAAGTTAAGAGCTAGTCTGGAAATGAGCCAAAGCTAGGCACTTAATAACAATTAACTAGTCTCAGAATCCTCATTCTGGGAGCCTGGGCTAGGAAAGAAAAAAAACAGATTTAAAAGTTATTATAACAAATAGTGCCCAGATTTTCAAAACCTAATTTTTTTCAAAAGCTACTTTAGTAAAGGTTCTTAAACATTTCAATTTCCCTTCTAGCCCACCAACCAAAGGTAGGAGAGAAAGATGGTTAATAGGACAAGGAGGATATAGACCTGTTTCGAAGTACTTCTTTGGGGCAATTCCAAACATGAATCACTAACAACAGTCCAGTCCAGTCAACACCAAACATAATCAGAAATGGCAGTTCAGTCCAATCAGCAAAAACCAAGCACAAATTGGTAGCAGTGTTTTGATCCAGAAGAAACCTCAAGGCTCTGCCAAATTGGGCACAAGGCCACAAAAGCAGCAAGAAGCAACTAGAAGATCACAAGAAGTTTTTTGGTGCATTTCTGTCTCTGAAGTCACAAGCAAAGACCAGCAAAGCATTGTAAGGTGAGCCAATGCAAGAATGGTGTTCACTGTCTGGTGGGTTATACTTACACCCCTTCTAAAACTCACATATCCTTTCAAGTGTCTGCCTCAGCAAAACACCCTCTCATAAGACAGCTTCCAGAAAAACATCACATGACATAACTGAGTCTCCAAAGAAACCAGAGATTTCTACTTCATTATACTATTGATGTAAGTGATTAATCCAGGCAAGTTATGTATTGACTCATTATTCATTGAGGGCGTGGTACCTGCTCTTGTTCCTTTATTGACTGATAGGATTGGGAGCTATGTAGGGCCTCTGTAGCTTAGGGCAGGCTCCCCCAGAAGATAGTTTACGAATACAACCAAGAGACATGAAATGATCTGTCAAAACACAGGCCCCTGGGACAAAGAAATCCAGGAGTGCTGGGCTCCACAATATTGGACCTGAGTCAGTTGTGTCACTTACAGACGTATTGAGAACTTCATATATGTCAGAAACATGCCAGATACTGGGGAGATGATCATTAGCAAATATTCACTCCGACCTGCCTTCATGCCTCTATTTTAAAAAGCATTGAGAAAATAATGCATTATATAAAATTTGGTATTATAAGTATTTTCAAGAATATAAGTGTTCAATAGTATTAAATGCATGCACATTACTACCTTCTATCTCCATCTAGAGTGTTGCACCATTTTAAGGAGCACTCAGTGCTCCTGTCTGCAGTCCCTAGCAACTCTGCATTTTTTTTCTGTCTGCATGAGTTTGACTTCCTTGGATATATTCTATATGCAGAAAAGTATACTGCATCTCCCTCTTGTGTCTAAGTTATTTAAGCTAAATGACATCTTCCGAGGGCACTCTGTTGACATAAAAAACACAGTTCCCATGTTAAAGGGAATGAGAGCTAATTTAGTCTGCAGCTATTTTGAGTAAGCCTGGCCCACTGTTAATTCCACTGGGAGAGCATAAGACCACTACCACAATGTTGAGGCAGATTTGAAGCAAGCTTTAATTACATACTGGCCAGGATAATGAGCCCTGACCAGGTCCATTTCTGGGTTCTATATTCTCAGAAAGATGAGTCACATTTTGCAGAGGCTTCAAAAGGCAAACCCATAAGGCCACCATATTTCCCATTGGGTCCAATCAGGAGCAAGCCTATATCCTGACATACTTCCTGCCTCGGTACCACCCTGCCTACACCCAATGAGAGACAAGCATATACCCTGATATTTTCATGATCACATACCTCCCACCTACATGTGAATAAGCATATCTAGTGCAGTTGAGTTAAACAAACTTGTTTGGGGGCATGGAAACCTAGGACTTGCTATCTCCCATAAATAATAAGCAGCATCTCAGAAGTATCGATACGTGGGTAAGGGACTTACAGGCTAGAGGCAGTTTTGTTTCAATGATCTCCTAGGCTCAGTAATTAAAAGTTAAAACATAATTGGCTCTCCTAGCAGGAATGCAGATTTAGGTTACCCCGAAGTCCATGTTCCAACATGGGAGCACTTTCTCAGGGTGTCTATAGTTTTACAGAACAAAAGAAAGACATAAACCTGAGACAAGTTTAAAATAGACTGGCAGGCACACTTAACAGGTACAATGAGACTGGGGGAGCTAGTCTATAGGCCTAAGATATTATCTAATGGCATTTTTAGCTCTTAGACCGGTGGAAGCCAGTGTTCTGTTAAGTTAATAGCTTCTAAGAGGTTTGTATTTATCACAAGGTGTTAGTTCTGATACAGAGTGGAGAATGAAATGGCTGTCCCAGAAAGCTGCAACTAGCTCAAGATAAATTAATTGCCATCAGAACCTACAGAACTCCAGTCTCTCTGCACTACTGACATTGTAGTCGGTCCACCAGTCTCTGCAGCCTTCACAGCTAGGCACAGGTTCTCTTCGGGAATTTTCACTCACAGCTCTAACTGGATTGTGGGAATTCAAATCCATTTTCTAATGGAATACCCTTTCACACGCACAAATCCCATTTTTCTCAGCCATCAGTGCCTGGTGATGTATCAGATGTTACAGATATCTGCCTGAGTCCCTCCTTTCCAGTCTTCTTGATATAGCTCCTAGAGGTAGAATCATATGGCAAATCGACAAATAAATGAAGACCCATGAGATTTTTTCCATGGCAACTCTCTTATTCTACAGCCTTTCATTTGGGGAAAAATAGCAAAGATAGGCTCCTGTCAGGATTTTATATGTGTTTAGTATAACTGTTTCAGAAACTCTAAATTTGTCTACCGCATTGCCTAACTATAGCTGCAGATGGCAAACCCATTGCCTCCTTCCCCTCACCCCTTCATCCTCCTATTGCCACCTACAGAGAGGATTGCCAGAGCATCACAGTTCAGAGTCCAGTACCACCATAAGAGATTGCAAACTCCAGGTCACGATGACCTATAATAGATGCCTCTGAATCAGCCGTTGTTGAATTTTCCATAATTCTGTTGCCATAGTCCAAAGAAAAAGCTTGTGGTTTTATAGACTGTGGGCTTTGCTGAGTTTGAGCAAATGCCTAAGGCTAAGGCACTAGAGAGTTGTAATCTTAGCTTTATTCCCTATTGTGAGGCAGCCTTGGGCAGGTCATTTCACCTTCACATTTCACCCTACTTCCAGCCTCACAGTGAGATAAGTAATACATAAGGACAAGCATGATCTTTTGTGCTGTATTCTCTCGGTGCAAAATGCTTGCCCTGCTTCCTTCCTGTGTCCATGCCAGCATCTAGAACCACAGCCTCCGTTGCAGGAGCATTTTGCTTCTTAGATGCAATCCTCACTGGTTCTTAAGAACAGATCTAGGTCTTGCCATTCACCTGCAGCTGTGAGAGTTAAATGTGTCTGTGTAAGTGTCCATGATTTGCTGAAGAATGATACTGGACTCAAATAGCATGTAAGTGCAAAGAGTGTTTTGTTCTGCTGAAGTCCAGCATGCTGGGGGTCTCCCATTACCAGAATAGAGAGACAGGAGGAAATTCTAGGGTAGGTGATCTGTTCGGTCCATCTCTACAGACATTCCATTACCCGTGGGGGCTGGAAACTTGCTGGGGGAGGTCTGGAAACTGCTGCTGACCCATTATCCTTGCCTCAGGCCGGATGGCGGGGCAGCTTCTGAGGCCTGGGCTTGCCTGGAACTGCCCAGTTCTTGGAAACAGAGATTTAGGCCTAGTCTCCTGAACTGCTGATTTGAAGCCTGTCATGGAATCAACCTGGCCTTCTCAGGCTGGTCTCTAGAGATGATTTGTCCCATTTCTCAGGGAGAAGATAAAAACCACAAATGGGGGAAGGAGCAACATGTTCTCTGATATCTCGTGCTTTCCTGGGAATTGTGAGAACTGAGGCCAAATAATATAAAGAGTATGCTTCCCTTCCCTTCAACCGACCACCTTAGAAGTACACGGGGTGGCTTTCGCCTCCACAGGCATGCTGTCTGTCCTGTTCTGCCTTTGGTGCAGAACTCTGAAAGTCTGAGTGTTTGTCAAGGGAACTGTAGTCCCGGGAACACGTATTTTCTAGAAGGCTTGGTAATGTGTCAGAGGCATGGGCTTTTCTCTTGCCTCCTACACCAGAGATGTTGATATTTTCATGAGCTATGTCTTACCTCCTAAGTCAGTTCTTTATTGCTGACTCGCTGTGGGGACTCCCATCCACGGCTGTTTTCCCCCGGGACGCAGCAAACCTTTTGTTCCTCTCTTTCTATCTCTTTAAATTCTAAATGCTTTCTATCTCTTTAAATTCAAATCACTTCCCACGGAACAGCTGTCATCCCAGGTCCATCCTCAGCTGGCTTTTCATCTGTAGCATCTAAGAAGCATCCTGAAGGCATGACTAGGTTAGATTACTTTTTTCTTAAGTATGTAAAACTTAAGTTTTGTATAACAACTATTTTCATCTTGCTGGTAGACCTTGGACAGCATGGAACATATTGCATGGTGACAGATGTGACATGATGTGACTCTTCTAGTCTCTGTCCATCATTTTACCAAGCCATCAGGATTCAGATATAGAGGATCGGAGGATCCACCCTGATGGACTTCTTAGATCCTAATTGCCCTAACCGCACACCTCTAAACCCTATGGGTTAGGTTCCCATCCTCTTAATTGCTTCACAGGGAGAATGAAAACACATATGGCCTTAGGAGATTCAACTCAAAAGATAGTCAACCATGAGTACAAGTGTGATTTGGGAGTTGGGGGACAGTAATTTCTACAGATAACTTTTAAAATAATCTGGTAAGTAATATGATATAGATTGAGCAGGTTGTATTTGTGTGTGTGTGTGTGTGTGTGTGTGTGCGTCTGTGTCTGTGTAAAACAACATTTAATGAAAAAAGAGGCCATGAATTTGACAGAGAGAAAAGAGGAGTGTTTGGAGAAGGATCTCAAAAAATAACAGTAATAAAATTTAATTTGATAGAAATTTGTCATTGCCTTTTGGAAATGTGGGATGGTAGACAGAAATCTAAAGATGGCTACTAATATGCTCATGGGTGTGCCCCCTGTAATATCCGACAGCTCTGGTAATACTTGTGCTTGCCTACATTGAGCAAGTCTTGTGAGAGGGTTATTGCTAAAAAGATTTTTGCAGATGTATTTGAAGCAAAGAACTAGTCAAATGAGTCAAAGAAAAGTTTGGAGAGTAGGAATGCTCTCTACAAATGAGCCCTTATAAATCTGAGTATGGGGTATGGCTGGATAGTTAACCTTGATATCAACTTGACAGGGTCTCAAATCACCTAAAAGATAAACACCTGGGAATTTCTGTGAAGAAACTTATAGACTGGGGTGAGGTGGGAAGGATGGCCCTGAATGTGGGTAACATCACTTCCTAGGCTGGGGTCCCAGAATAGACTTAAAGGAGACAGTGAGCGGAGCGTTGTGGTCATGTGCCTGCTGACATGCCTTTCTGTCATGGACTACATGCCTACTTATAAGTCAAAAGAGGCTCCCCCTCCTTTATGTTGCTTTTTTGTCAGGCACTTGGTCACAGCAAGAAAAGTAAGCAATACAGGTGTCACCATAGAGAAAGCCAGGAGAAAGGAATTTGATTGGGAGCACCCATAAAGAAAAGATCCCAGATGTCTCCTTGGACTGTAGAAAGGCTCCAGGCAGCAAGAACTTGGGAGCTGCAGTCCCACATCTCTGAGAACTGAATTTTGTCCTTAATTGTACAAGTTCAAAACATCTGAGCTCCAGGAGTGATTCAGCACACTTGAAAATGTTATAGCAACTGTATGAGACTCGTAAGAGAGAACTCCATGTCTGTGCCTGGACTTCTAACCTTCAAGAAGCCCTGCAATAATAAGTGGGCACTGCTGTGAGCCTCTCTAACAAGGATAACCCAGTACACCAGCCTAGATGGTTGTTGCAAACTCTTTATTCTGAGTCTGCTTTCTTTTCATTTCAGATATTAGAATACTTTTTTTATGAAAAAGATAGATCAGAAAATGTGTTTTTATAAGTTTTGTTTGTTTTAGGGGTATTGTGGGGTTTGGTTTTTGGTTTTGCTTTGTTGCTTTTAACAAAAACATCCTTAGTTTGGCAGGAAAAACAAAAGCTAATAAATCTATGTCAGCTTCCCCCTCTACCCTACCACCATGTAGGGTTTGTTTAGAAGTTCAGTCAGCATGGAAATTTCTGAGTCTAGAAATTACAAGTTAAAAATGGTCCCTTCCCTCAACTTCTGTCTAAAGTTTACCCCTATCTGGAGCTCCAAGACAGGGCCTTCCAGAGTTTAAGGTGATTCCTGCCCTTGGAATGTCAGATCTTTGAAGGCATCTACATAACAAATTTTTTTAATTAATTAATTTATTTACATTCCAATGTTGCCTGCCCCCTTCCTGGTCTTCCCCACCCCCAGAGTTCTTCACCCCACCACTCTTCCCCTTTCCCTCTGAGACAGTGCTCCCCCATTACACAGAGAAATATCCTAGATCTCAGGGAGTCACTAGACCCTAGCAACCCAGAAGTTGTCTTTATTATTTTTTTTTTTTAGATATTTTCTTTATTTACATGCCATATGATTTTTCTTTTCCCAGTTTCCCTTCCCAGGAACAAACAAACAAACAAACAAGCAAACAAACAAAAACAACAAAAACAAACCCCTGTTGGCTGCCCTCTCCCCTGGGTGTGCAGTCCCTTAGGACGAACAACAATATGAACTAACTAGCACCCTCAGAGCTCCTAAGGACTCAACCACCAACCAAGGAGTATATGTGGTAGGACTGATTGTTCTGGCAGCATGTGTATAGTAGAGGATTGCAAAATCAATCATCAATGGGAGGAGAGGTCCTTGGTCCTGTGAAGGTTCTGTGCCTTCAGCATAGGGGAATGCCAGGGCCAATAAGTGGGAGAGGGTGGGGTGGCAGAAGTCATCTTTAAGCTTCCTTTTCTCTACCATGCCTTTTCCAGCCCCTGCGGCTGCCCCCTGCAGGCCACAGGTGATTCCCCTCACCTTCTGTGTCCTCAGCTTCTGTGTCCCACACTGTGGGAACCTCTATTAAGTTTTGATTCATGCAAGGCCTGTTTGAAAATAAACTTTCGCATTCATGGGGCAGCACTCGGCATTTAGCCTCCAAGATCCCACCAAGAACCACCTCAGCTTAGCCATGTCAGCCTTCTCCTGGCAAACATTGAACTAAGCTAGGAACTCTCCAAATTGTCTCACAGGATGTCACTAGCAGCCTGATGAGATAGATAATATTCTAATTTCAAAAACACAGAACAAAGACTCACCATTACCACTCCGGTATGGTTTTTTTAGCTAATAAGCTAGCTCATGGCCTGGAGAGGTTTTAATCCAAAGCTATAATATGAAAGGTGTTCTCTAACCTCTACACTGTCTTGTTTCCCGCCCCTCCCCCCCCCCAGTGTTGTACCCATTGTCTTTAAAGAAGAATTTATTCCTTTTTGTGTCTAGTGGTTCATGTCTGTCCCCATCATGTATATGTGAGCTTCACTGAGGTAGGGACCCACTTCTACTTACCAGGGACTTGTACAATATTGAACACATATAAAGTTAATAAATTAAGACTAGGAAGTGGTTGACACTGACTGAGATTTCAGAGAATACATGCTTGATTCACAGCACCCACATGGTGCCTAACACCCCTCTGTAACTCCCATTCCAGAAAATCAGTGGTCTGTTCCTGTCTCCAAAGACATGGCATGCACATGGTACGCACACATACATGCAGGCCAAACACTCATACACATAAAATAAAAGCAAATCCTTCAAAAGACAAAGAGATTTGACTCCAGAAATGAGAGTTGAAGAAAGTGGAGATGTAAGGGAGATGTTTATGTATGCAAGAGTAAATTTTATTTAGTAAGTTCAGGAGTGGCCTCTCTGAGAGTCTTCACTTCCACCTTTGGTTCCATTGAAAGGAAAGGTAAGATGACAAGGATAAAAATCCTACAGAGAGAAAGAAATGAGGTAGTCAAGGAAGCAAGTGTGAATCTCTTAAAGAGGTGTGTGTGTGTGTGCATGCATGTGTGCATGTGCATGTGTGTGTGTATGTGTGTATGTGTCTGTATACCTGCATGTGACATGTGTACATGTGTGCATAGTACTTAATGAGTATATGCAGATACAATTGCCCTTGTGGATATGTGTGAAGACAAGAAGCTGGTATGTTTCTGTCACGTGTTTCTCCACATGACTTCTTGAGGCAGAGACATGGTCTCCCATTGTACCTAAACTTGTTCATTTCAGCTAGACTGGGTGACCCCAAGTCTTGGGGACCCTCCTATTCCTGCAGGCCAGTTCTGACTTTACAGGTGTATATCACACCTAGCTTTTTATATGAGCACTGAGGATCCTAACTTAGATCCTCACAAATCCACAGCAGGAGCTTTACCCACTGAGACCCCCCAGGACTTCTTGAGCACTGATACTTGCCCTATGTATTTAATGCATAATTAAATGAGGTTGGCTTTGTGCCACTCTGGAGTGTCGAAGGCAGAGCTTTGAAGACTGCACTTTTGAAGCTCATGTTTACAAATATCCCATCTTATACTGTTCTGTAACAGAAGCAGAGGAGTACAGGACATGTCCTTTGAAGCAGAAGGTGATGGAATGACATTTTAGATTGGGTTGTGAAACATAAAATGTCTATCTTTCAAGGACGGTATTGTATTGGAGACCTGTGCCAAGTGACATCTACATGCCCATTCTAGTATTACTGTCAAACATACAACTTGAAATTCCAAAATCACATCACATCTTAATAAAGTTAAATAGCCACCATTCTCTTAACTCTTCTCTTTCCACTTCTCTGAATGAGTGTCTCCATGCATTTTACAAGCATTTTACAGTAAGCGCAAAATGCTGTTTCCATTCTATAGTCTGTAGATTAGAACAAAGAAACCTCACAACTGGAGCAACACAAAGAATCCCACCTCCCTCCTCGGTTTACTGGGCAGTGGCCCACACTGGGCTTGATCTGTTGGTCATATCTTTTGTTGTGCCAGCCTTGTTCCTCTGTTTCTCCTGTCTTTAGTTCTTTTCACATCCCTAAAGCATGCTTCAGTTGGGCTCTCCTTTCCTATTATGGGTTGAGTATATAGAGTATGTCCCACTGGTGATGCTAATTTGAGAGGTGATAGAAGCTTCACTCTGTGGCAGTAGCAGGAAGTAGATCAGTGGTGGTAATGGTGTGTGTGTGTGTGTGTGTGTGTGTGTGTGTGTGTGTGCACGCGCTGTACTTCTTCTATGGGCACTTCCTCTTTCTGCTTCCTGGCTGCCCTGGAGTGAAGTTGTGTTACACTCTTGCCACCACATCCCCCTGTATCTAGGGAGGAAGTTGAGCCTATTGAAGTAGAACTTAGGACCAGATTCACTACTCCCAAAGAGGGAATCTAGTTAAGCTCCTGGGATTCTCTAAGTCTGTTTCACATCTACGAAACAGAGATAATGGCTGCTATGTTTCTGCTGTGTTGAGGCTCTGTGCCTGGAGAGCTTCTCCTCGAAGGAAATGAGGCTTAGAGTCTATTGGCTATAGGAGAAGAAATCATAGCATGAAGAAGGAAGAAGGACAAAGGAGAAGGAGAAGAAGAAGAAGAAGAAGAAGAAAAAGAAGAAGAAGAAGAAGAAGAAGAAGAAGAAGAAGAAGAAGGAGCCAACTTAGGAATAAAATCAAATCTCCTTTATCCTTTACAAAGAATCAGACTTGCCTTTGACTCTGTGAGTACACTCTTAAGCCACATGTACTTGCTTTACTTTATCTGACTACATGTTATAAGCAGCCTTGTGGTCATGGCTTTGATGCTCCCCCCATGCCTTAGCCTTTGACAAGCCCCTTTTCTTCCTCTCTTTCTAAATCTTTCTCCAGAGGGACATCAGAGACCTGACTTATAATCCTATAGCACTTGTTGGTTGAAGGTGCCCTTCATTGTTTCTATAGTATTTTATACTGTGGACTCCATCTGTTCTGAATTAACTGTAGGCATATTTCTCATTGTTCCTTATGAATGAAGACTTTGTCCCAACTTTCATACAAGATAACATGTTGCTTTCAGATGCTCATGCTTCTGACTTTCACGAATCCTAAGCCATTCCTTGCTTTCATTTGTTGGTTCCCCAATAGTAGCAGGGCTTCCTGAGTCTTCACTGGTAGCCCACTAATTCCGATTCTCTTTATTCTTTATTTCCCTTGATTTATACATATTTAGTGTATTGCATCCCTACTAAGCCCCAGAATAAACCAGTTTGGGTTTTCTTATCAGTAATAGGAATAATCATTGACACCACCACCATCATCTCCTTCTCCTCCTCTTCTTCCTCCTTCTCCTCCTCCTTCTTCCTCACTACCTACATCCTACATCCAAGAGTCACTGAAAATATTAAACCAAATAACAGATAAGTAGTCCTATATATTTGTGTACTGAGTAGTTGGTGCATGTTAGCTATTATCACACCACTAGAACACTCTCATTAGACTACCTTTATTGGCACATGTGGCATTGTTCCACTTTAACCCGATCCTTATGCTCTTTCCTTTCTCTTTCTTCTCTCCTAACCCCTGGACAATGGGAAGGCAGTATTACTACTGCACTGCTGTGAAGACTTAGGAAGTGTCATCCAGGAGTCCTCCCAAGATTATACGGTTCTAGATATTTACACCTTGGTACGAATTCTGCCCTCGAGGAGTTGGATAATTTTGTCCAAGCTTCTGAACCTGTCTGCAAGGTTCATTTGCCCTCTATGGAAAATGAAAATAGTTATAGCTATTATGTAGAATGAATATAGGAATTGAAAATATTAATTCCTAGCATTGGGTCTAGTGTAAAATTCCCACTGAGTGAAGAATTGATATCATAGTTTTAACTTGAAGAAGACATTTCTAAAAACTGTGATGGGCAGCCAAGTTCATTCACAGTTGAGCCTCAATCTTTTCTAAAAGCTCTCATTACTACCTTTCTTCCTAGGAGTCCTTTTTGTGGGCAAGTGACGTTGTGGCAGTACCCCATCTTCCTCTTTCCTCACCATTTCTTTACCTCTGGTTATCCAAGGACCAGATTGATGTGTACAGACCTCTGGGTCTGTACTTCACCAAGCGGTTTTGCAGAAGGACTTCTTTCTACATTGAATTTATAAACAAATCATCTGAAGCTCTGATTTCCTCATAGATATGACTTTAAGAAAACATCCTCATTCAGCTTACATTTCACCCTTGGGTGACTTCTTTTGCTGTCCTGTTTCTTCTACAATATCAAGATATTTATGGGTCAAGTATAAGAGTTAATAAACTCTTTCATTGCTGTTATTTCTTAGCAGGGTTTTTTTGTAGTATGTGTGTATCTGTGTGTGTGTATGTGCATGCATGCACGCACATACATGTGCATCCTCTACATGTGTTTGTGTAGGTACATGTGAATGAGAAGACCATGGACTGATGTCAGGTGTCTTCTTTACTCTCCACTTTATGTATTGAGAAAGGGTCTTTCAGTTGAGCTCAGAGCCCACTGGTTTGTCTAGTCTAGCTGACCAGCTTGCTTTGTGGGTCTCTTGTCTCAGCATCTGGAGGACTGTCAATATAAGAAGGCTACCACCCCCACCCAGCATTCATGTAAGTGCTAGGAATGCAAACTCCTCCCTTATGCCAGTAGCACAAGGGCTTTACCCACCAAGCCATCTTCTCAGCCTTTTAGAAACTAAACTTTCTTTTAAATTAGCATAAGGAATATTCATTTTCCTTAAGGCATTTTCAAATACAATTGGGTATTTCTCCCTTCCTCTCTTTTCCCTACCACTTTTGTGCCTACTCTGCATGCACTCAGTTTCTTATTGGTGCCCTTTTAAGTGGATTCTTAGAAGATACACAACTCGTAGACCATCTGATCATTAAGTTACACCATCTATTTCTTGTCTACTATACAGCATAGACTTGCCTTCCCAGTGAGGTTCCATATGCTCTACAGAAGTTAGCTCTGCGTGCATGTGTATGTGCATGTGTGTGTGTGTGCATGTGCATCCTTTACATGTATTTGTGTAGGTACATGTGAATGAGAAGACCATGGACTCATGTCGGGTGTCTCCTTTGCTCTCTACTTTATGTATTGAGAAAGTATCCCATCTATTTCTTGTCTACTGTACAGCATAGACCTGCCTTCTCAATGAGGTTCCATATGCTCTGCAGAAGTTAGCTCATGTCTCCTTCCCTTTCAACCTGTCTTGTAAACCATAAAAGTTGAAGAGTTTCCTGTTTGAGGTAAGTAAAAACAGGACTTTGATGGAGTGGTAGGGAATTGAAAGTAAACTGAAGTTTTCAAATCCTTGTTGAGGGATATTATGCCCCAAGACACACAGAAACCTGGCTGGAACAGCTCTGTACATGAGAAAGGACAAAGTGTTTGGAAGGCAGACATGCCTGTGCTCAGATCCAGGTTCAGCCTGGTAAATGGTTTGAGTCCTTTAGCATGTCAGTTAACTTTTTAGAATCTTTGTTGGCCATTCCATGGAGTAGAGGCAGCATTCCTGCTTTATAAGTATTCTTGTAAGATTAGAGATGATACATGTAGACATGTATCAACATGGGTATTGTCTTAAAATGCCATGCAATGTTTTTATTATTCACTTCCTGAAAGTGTTCAAACATCTCCAACCATGCATCCAAAAATGCTATAAAAGTCATTTTATAAGTACACCAAAAATTATGCCAATAATTTCTTGTCTGTATCCAATCCCACAGTGAAGTATTTTGCTGTTCTTCTAAAACAGGAAGGAAATGTAATAAAATATCTATGTGAGTTAGGGCTGCTTTTTATTTCACACTCGACAGTAAGACAGAAATGCCTGAAAATTCTCTCTCCCTTTACCTTCAGTTACCAGGAGTTAAGCAGTTTTAATGTTTCCTAAAGAAGAAAACTTAATAAGGCACTCTGGACACTAGCTAATAGTTTTTAGTTGTGCATTCAAGAGTAGACCATGATAAAATATTTGTCCTACCTTTGTATTTGATGGTTATGTGTTTAAACTGACTTAGGGGCCTGTGCATTTAGTTTCATGATAGAGCATTCACTTAGCATCTATAAGGATCTGGGTTCAGTCTCTAACTCTCTCTCTCTCTCTCTCTCTCTCTCTCTCTCTCTCTCTCTCTCTCTCTCTTTCTCTCTCCTTCCCTACCTTCCTCCTCCCTCTCTCTCTCTTCCCTCCCTCTTTCCCTCCCTTAGTCCCTCCCTCACAAGCTAAATAAGGGAGAGTTATTTTGAATGGGAATAACGTAGTACCTCTATTGGCTTCCTGCTATCTGGGTGAGAGTCACCAGCACGGTGGCCTTCAGTATCATTATTTCTACTCAGAATAATTAGCATGGCCTTTAGCTGACAAAACTTCCAAATTAGCCTGTGCATATAAAAGTGCTTGAAAAGTTGCAGTTCTGTGTCTTGTGAATACAAATAACAAACTGAGTCTTTTTCTATCCATGGTGACAAATTGGCAAATAAATAATGATATAAATGGTCAGTAAGGGCAGATCATTTTATGCCTCTGGACCAAATTAATTTGAACCCTAAGGAATTCTATGAATTGGGTTTTATTTGTTTGCCTTTTTACTAATGAGCAAAGAGGAATCGGGAAAATCCAAGTGGCTTTGACCACAGTATCTCTTGTTACTGCAGTACCAGTGTTCAGATATGAGCAGCCCATCAACTCAGTGGTCATACAGAGAAGTCATCCTACTATTAATTCCTTAAAGTGGCAAGTATTTATTAATTACCTCTATGTGTCAGGTGGTGCCATCATGATGGGTAGCAGAGTGACACAGGAAGGTTTGACTCTTTGTGTTTATACCTCAGTGTGTTAAATGCACTGATGACGAGATGCACATGGATGCAAATCAAAGCTGCAATCAGAGTATACATAGCAAAGCCCAAAATGTAGATAAATAGTAAAGCAGGCTGTCAGAATCAGAGGTTGAAGGAAGACCCTTTAGAAAGGAATGACATTGATGGTGGGACCCTTACCATGAGAAGGTGACCAAGAACCACCTTGACACCTTTGTAGATGTTAAATAGGACATAGAGTCTAGAAGAGATTAAGCCTAAGATATTGCTTCAGATGATGAGGTCATCTTACATTTCAAATCTAGAAAGTAAATGGTATAGCCTATGGAGAAGGCATGAGAAGACACGTCTCAGAGCTGAAATCTTGAGCTTCTTACCCCAACTGCCCAGTTGCATCAGTAGCCTTCACCTCACTCACCACTAAGCCTTCTAAGTATATACAGCAAGCTCTGTCTTTCCTGACCTGAGCACTCATCCAGAATGGGTTTCTAAGAGCAAAGGCTCCTCATTGGACCAAGGCTGGAACGTTAAGGAAAGCATTCCTTTTTCCTAGAAACAAGTGTCTTTTGCAAAGCTCTTAGCTGTTAAATTAACGCTGGGGCTTTGGTGAGGGAACCCTACAGATTGCTTTCTTCCCAATGATGCTATGCACCCAGAAAACCAATTCATTCAAACTGAGGTTAATGGAAGGTTTGGAATCGTTCAAAGAGACTGAATTTTGAGCTTTACAATTCATTTCTTCAAAGTATATGTGGTTTCTTGGGAATCCCTTTCTAAAAGACGTCAAGTAATATGCAGTTCTTTCTTCTTGTTTGTCAGACACCCCTGGTAAGCTCTATATTTAAAGGCCTCTTAATCTCTGTTTATTGAAATCTATAAATATAACCTAGAAAAACTAATTTGAAATCCCCATTGATCAGATTCGAGTTAACACTTTTTTTAAATAAAAATTCAGTTAAAGTGGTTCTTTTGATCAGAGTAAGATAGAGGCAGAACTACCTTGATATAACATTGACAGTTGCTGAAGGTTGTGAAAGAGGCTGGCACATGTCTGTCGAGGGCTGAGTAGCGAGTGTTTGGGGCCTTATCAGCCATATGGTCTCATCTCTGCTGGCATGGCATGAGAACAGCTACAGACAATAGGTAAGCTGTAAGTATGACTGCTATGCAGGGATGCTCTGAGGAGAAACTGTCTGAGAAGCAGACCACAGGCTGACAGGTTGGCATTTTTAGACCCTGCTATAAATGCCGTAAATAAATAAATGGTGTGAAATAATCGGCCACTTAGCGATTAAATATTTTGAAAGGTGTGTGCCAAATTGCTTAATCACATGGTGCTTAAAGGATAGCCTAATGGAGTGAGGTCAGTAGCATCTGCTATGTCATAACAAACAATGACTGTGTCATAAGCCACAAAACCAGGAAAGGCTTAATGGACAATCAGATTTTGTACCCATAAATTAATAAGCCTTACCTTTATCTGGACTCTGTTCCAGGGAAGTTGCTGATATTTTATGCTTTGGAGGCAGCACACAAACACAGGATCAAACTAAAAAAAGAAAAAATTTTAGGAGAATTCTCAAAAACCTAGGTCTTTCAGATTGTCTGTACCATTGAGCTATAGCCCCAGCTCCCAAGCGATTATATTTACACAGGAACAGAGTGTTAAATAACACCAATTGTGGGCATGGTTTAGTCTCTGAGGTTGTCTAGCTCACCAAACATCTGCCTTTAGTTATGCTACCATTTTCATTATGGAAGATGAGTCTTGATGCAGAGCTTCAGGGAATGCAAAGTCTTAAACATGATGATGCCTCCACAGCCTTATGTTTCTGCAGTTAGAACACTCACACAGCACTGCCCTGCATTCCAAAACTGCTTGAGGTTCTCCTGTGGCACAGGGTGTTCCTAAGTACCACAGAAAGATGAAGCAGTTCGTCTCAGGCTCCCTGATGCAGGGCTCTCGCTCTGGCCCTGTAAGGAGATAAAGAACCCCTCGAGCTCCTTCTCTGTATCACACGATGGCACAGGGAAAAGACAGCTTTATCTGGAACTGAACCCTACCAGACTTTGACCTTGAGTTTACCTACAACAGAGAGGGAAAGGTGATGTCTCCTGTTTCAGCCCCACGAGAGTGTGGCACTTCAGTATGGCAGGCCAAAGGATGCAGGCAGCAGCCAAGGCATTCACAAATACTTGTGAAAATAGCTCACGAGCCTTATGCAAAGGCTTCTGTACACACATACACACAAGGATGAGCAAGACAGACAGAGAAACAGAAACACAAAGGCATGCAAAGACAGACAGATACAGGGGAGTAGGAACAGTAGTACTGTTTGAAACTTAAAAGGGCCAATGCATGTGGAAAGAAGAATCAAAGAAGATAATGGAGGAGAGGAACTGACCCCATTGGATAGAAGTAACAAGCTGTCACCAGGGTGTTGTTGCACCTTTTAATCCCAACACTCAGGGGGAAGAGGCAGGCAGATCTCTGAGTTAGAGGCCAGCCTGGTCTATAGAGCAAGTTCTAAGATAGTCAGGGCTGCAGGGAGTTAATCTGTCTCAAAAACACAATCAACAAAACAAAAAGTAACAAACTATCAAAAATTACAGTCTATTAAATAAACTTCAAGTAAGTCATTTATTTCAATTTCCCTGTCAGGTGTCCCTGCAGTAATTTGTCCAGAGCCTTTATATGGTGTTTCTGCATTTTCAAGTGTTCATAGCTCTTTACTGATGACAGGAGACGTGTACCCTTCCCTTGCTCCTCAGGATATCATCTGCAGCACTGAAATAAGAATGAAAATAAACACTGGGTGTTTAGAACAAGAGTAGGAGTAGAGAGGCTGAGGATTTTCCTTGGAGAATGAGATGGAGTTATCCAATGAAAACACTTGACTAGCATCCATGCACGAGGAGTATGTGAAGTGTCAAGGAAACATCTTCTGAGATAGGTTTTCCTTCTGAAGACAGCTTGTAACATTGTCCTCACCTTCCCATTCATACACTCTGTGCCACTGGAAAGTGGTTCTTTTTCTTGCAAAGAAAACCTAAGAGCATGATATAAAATTGAAATTGCATTGGGCTTAGGAGTTTTCCTGAATTTTACTAATAATGTAGAAAAAAATCAATACCTAAGACACTGTACTCAGGCAAGTAACTTTTTAAAACCTCATTTAGATTGTTTAAAAGTTTAAAGGAAACACACAGCCTTGGCTGGCAAGGTTGTGCTGAAACAAATGCAGCCTGAGATCGCAGACAGTGGCATAACTTTACCTCATATTTGGGGAAGGAGTTTACAGGATGGGCTCTTAATATCCTTCCTAAAGCTATGAGCATCCATCAGGTGAGTCTCCTATGAGCCTCCTTCCCCTGGACAGGAAAGAGCAGTGATAGGACGCAGATCCCTGGATGGTGCAGGCATTTAATGATTTGTCCCAGCACAAAAGCACAGAACTGGGATTATGGTGAAAATCTTGCAAAATGGTGATGAATGAATAGATACATTTAGATTCTGAAGCCCTGTATTTCCCTCCTAGGCCATTCCCCCAAATAGCTAAAATGGGAACATTTGCATGTTTTGTGTAGTTTATTAGTGAATTTATCATAACAAAAAAAAAAAGGTAGAGTATGGACTGCTTAAAAATGGGAAAATGGCATAATCCTTCTAGTGACTGGGCCGGGATAAACTATATCTATATCTATATCTATATCTATATCTATATCTATATCTATATCTATATCTATATCTATATCTATATCTATATATTTCCCATCTATAAATTTCTTTGAAAATACAAAGACTGTTTCTGCTGAAATTAGAGGCTTTTCTCCAGTTTGGATAAAGTTAGAGGCAGTAGTTATCTGTGTTTAGCTGATAGTCAAAATCCAATAGAAGTAGGTTTTAGGGTACAAACGTCAGCAGGTAGAAGAAATGTGGGGCCATGTCCTAGACTGTCCAGGAGAAGGCGGCCCACTCAGTAAGAAAAGTTTAGTTTCTTCCATTGTTGTTAAAATAAGCTCTCTCTTAGTGGGACCACCCTTCTTGGCTTTTCTCTTCCACCCAGATGGTGAAGCTCTCACTACTACTATCTCAAGTCCAGGCAAGGATTTTAGCCTTGAGCCTAGCCCTTAGTCAGATCCTCATCTGAATCATAAAAGCAGAGCCAGGGCACCTGGCACTTTGGATTACTGATCCACTCTAAACTGCAATCCTGTCCTGCAGGGTCCTGTCTTAGTGCAGTGATGTAGAGCTTAGAGCTTCAATCTGTGGGAAGGAAGGCACAGTGTATTTAGCCAGTGTATGCATGCTAACTGAGCTAGTGCTGGTCTAGAGCTCCGTCATCCCTCCATGAAGTATGCTTTTCACACTCACCTTCTCTCATGATTAGTTCATAAGCAGACAGGTATTTCTAACCTTTCCCTACAAAGAAGCATACACTGGATAAAAAGATTCAGCAAAAGAGTCAGATAACTTCTATCCACCCTAAGAAGCTCTGAAGACTGTAGGAGACTATCAGCTCATAGAGCTCAGAACTGTAGAAAGAGATATTTAATTTAAGAGAGAGGAAGAAAGCAAAACTCCTATATAGCAAGAGTGAGTCCCCTTGGGAGTAGGATCACGCAGAATGTCAACACCTTGATGTTTCCTGAATGGGAGTTCAGTTGGTGAGTCAGGTTTTTTGACAGGTGACAGGTTCTCAGGTGTGGTTTCTACAAAATAGGAATTCCTCTAGAGGAGAAGTGGGAAGGAATAGCTATACTCCTAACAATA
Source organism: Mastomys coucha (assembly GCF_008632895.1). Classification (NCBI taxonomy): domain Eukaryota; kingdom Metazoa; phylum Chordata; class Mammalia; order Rodentia; family Muridae; genus Mastomys; species Mastomys coucha. Next base: position 42,385,196 of record NW_022196911.1, on the reverse strand, counting down.
ACCTTGGCCTCTAGCCAGAACAGAATCAAAGATATGTTGGTCTATGCTATGGGTGAGGCTACTAATGGACTTAGGGTGTTTCCTGCTTTCAGTCAAGAAAATGCTGTTCACTTTTGGGGGAGGAGGCAGTTTCTATGCATTAAAATGCCTAACCAGCTTCTAACTCCTGATCTTTAAAAAAAAAAAAAACCTAACAATTTCTTTTTCCTTTTATTCCTTAAGATGTATTCATTACATATATGTGTATGCGTGTGTGTATGTGTATATACACACACACATGCACGCACACACACACACACACACACACACACACACACACACACTGTAGCTGTCTTCAAACACACTAGAAGAGAGCACTGAATCCCATTACAAATGGTTGTGAGCTACCTTGTTGCTGAGAATTGAATTCAGGACCTATGAAAGAGCAGTCAGTGCCCTTAATCACTTTGCCATCTCTCCAGCCCCCCTAACTCCTATTTTTAACAAAGTGGTGCTGAGAAAGATAAAAAAGTTTGGGCATAGGCTGTTCTAAAAGTCACTTTTGTTGGAATACTACATAAGTTTTTCTCTTTCTCCACCCAATGCTGCATGCACTGGAGTGAACATTTTATGGAAATAAACTCCAATGTCATGAAATAAGTCCTGTCTGAATTTTTGTGATTTTAATATCATAAGTTGAGTACATTGTGGATTCAATAGATCACATAGGAAGGAAAGACTTAGTACCTAGATCAGGTATTAGAAAATTCCAGGACCCACAGAGTAGAGGCGCCATTAGCATCATTTACAAGGTGCCACACTGCTGCTGGTAGGCATAGCATCTACAGATGTTCTTGGAATGAATTCAAATCAATGGTGTGTCTCTGAGGGGCCTCACAGGATGCTAGAGTCCAAGGAAAGACACTTCCAACATCTTGCCTGATAGGTCTCATAGATCATGCATTTATTTATGCCCCTCCTAGCAGAGACTGGAAAGAGGAAAAGGAAGATTAGACTTTTGAACCTTCCCTAGGGAATAAGAAATCCAGTCTTCAGAACTTTTATGTAGAAATAGGGCATATTCCCAAATAGAAAGAAGTTATGTGCAGGATATCCCAAAACCAAAACAGCCAAAATGAGTGTCTGCTACACCCTCCCACATAAGTTATTTGTAATTGAAGATATATGTGTCAGAGTAGGTTTATTTCAAATATAAGTTCCTTCTTTAAGCATTTTCTAAAGTGCTCTGGTCTGTTGCTGTTACATTTGACAGTGCCTTTTACTCTCCCTGTCAGAAGGAAGTTCCTCGTTGACCATTCTTCTTCTATACAAATTGTTATTGACTTTAGAAAAACACAGCAACATAGATGATACATAATGAAGGGCGGCTTAACTAAATGTATCATTAAGTTGGGCATCTATGTACTGTTGGGCACGATGCCCCAACCACCCACAGAACGCATGTACATGTGTTCCTTCATGATCTAGCCACTGAAAAATTCTATAAGCATCTGAGTATTTGACACCATAGGCTTTCTTTTCCCATACATGGAACGAAAACAGAAGTTGCAATCTCCATGTTTTCCTTAAAGAACAGGAGATGCATAAATCTTAACCAGAGGAAAGAGCAGGACCACCAAGAGAAATATTGCCATCTGAGATCATGTGTCTTCTGTGGAGGTGAAGAACGGACATTCATAGAATGTTCAGTTCATGAGGAAACATAGGGTTCATTATCTAATGGCTGACCTCAGTAACACCTTTGTTTTAGGATCAGATTTATAGCTTCTGCCGATTAGTAACATTGTCACTCTGAGTGGCCCTAGAGGCTATTCATAGAACAGGAAAAACAAGTGACAGTTATCCTTTTGTCACTCCCAACCTGTCATGAAAAAAAAAATGGTGGACTCTTGGCAACTAGTTAGACCTCAAGAAACCTGGTTTAGGGTAGGAAGTAGGAACTGGAGGCTACCTGTGTAATAGGTTTTTGCTTTCTAAGTGGTTTGCAAATTGTAGAGAGGTTACCTTAGTCCATGAGGTTGATCTTTCACTGAACCATTTAAAAACCCTTTCTAGGAACTGAAGAAAAGGCTGATTGGTTCACACTTGTTCTTGGAAAAGACCTGGTTTTGTTTTCCAGGCCTCACATGTGGCTTGTAATCATCTCCAACTCTAGTACCAAATGATCATATACCCTCTGTGGGTATTGTTTCCACCATACAGGTAAAACTATTCACACAAATAAAATAAAAACCAGTGTATCCTTAAAAATACATTTGGGGACTAATATGTAGGCCTATTCTCATGGTTACATGGCAGAACTGGCATTCTGTCTTTAAGGGTGATAACTGCTAAGTTGGTACACATCCATACCACTGTATACTACACCCAAGGAATACACTTGCACTGTAACACAGCAGATAATTTCTTCTTTGTCCTTGGTCAATATAACTCTAGAGCAGAAACTAGCATAACCTAGCTTTGAGATATTTTGGCTCTACACATGTCCTCCCCTACCAATGACTCGAGGACTATCTTCCTGCTCTTGTGAATTCTATTTTAGCATTCCCATCCTTGGTCCATGGTAAGACTGCAGATATACATACTTACATCTTGTCTCCAATTTTGCCATGTTTTTCTCTTCTCTTTTTAACACTCACATCTTCTGAACACTCTATCTTACTTCGGTCAGTCCAGAGCACTGTCAAAAGCCATCTTTATGGTTTGTGTGTAGCCAAATGTTAAATGAATGTTATCAACTAGTGTCATCAGAGAAGAGACACCTCAAATGAGGAATTTCCTCAAATAGATTAGTCAGTAGGCATACATGTGAGGGATTAAAAATACTTTTTCACTTCTTCTCAGCACTCTAGGATAACCCTGTTGAGGATTTTATCCCTGCCATATTCCTGCCTCAGCTTCATAGAAGGATTCACTGCACTATCACTGCCATGACAATTAACTTCAAGTTATAGTTATTATCTTTTAGCAGTCAGTGACCCAGCCACACACAAGAGTTACATTGTAACAGTGGTGTTGACAAATCCATTCCTGATGCTATGATTCTGAAATAGCTATCTGTTTATGCTCTGTTCTTTAAAGTGGTAGTGGTTGAGTTGTAGTCAACAGATATCTGTGGGTTTTAAGATTGAGAGTAGGGTTTTCACTTCAGCTCAATCGATGTCTACCAACAAGCACCTATAATATTTAAGTTTCCTGGTGGCTTTCTTTCAAGCCTGTTATTTATTTCTCTTAAATCAATGCTTACTTCAGCAGAGGCTGGGACTATATATATATATATATATATATATATATATATATATATATATATATATATATATATTCATATTCAGCTCCAAATTGTCTCAATGGGATTCTTTACAGGAAACTGTTATGAAAAGGCACATAGAAAGTGTGCACAAGGGTGTAAAATGGAAATGACCTAGTTTCTCTAAAGCCCTTTACACTGTTATGGGGGCAATAACCCAGCCTCAATTGTACAATGTGTTCAGGGATTTTCTACTAAATGAATTTTGGTGAAGCATCATAGCCATTGGGTTGTAGATCTTTTGAGCCATCTAAGGAAAATAGCAACTCTTAGACAGCATGGATTTATATCCTGATTCCACATCTGTAAGCTCTATGTCTTTGGGTAACTTTCAACTCTCAGATTGGTGGTGGACTCTGCATCCAACCAGGGCCCTTTTGTCAGTTTTTATGAGCCTTCTTTATTAGCATCTAATATTTATTGACCTTCTAGTGTGTGCCTGGTACTAATTAAGTCCTTGGAGGTGTGCAAATGAAACCATCAAACCTCAATCTATGTCATTCTTCTTAGGCAGATCATCCTCTAACAAGGAGTAACACTGATGAATGTAATTGTTGTATCTTAGTTGCTGAGCCAACCAACTACCCTTTGAGGTATAAATGAAAGAATCTAACACTTCTTGTCATACTTGCATCAAGCAGTTGTTTTTGTTACTTGTGGTTCTCAATTACTTCTTTTCCTACATTCATGCTGTTTAAAGATCTCCTGTCTGATCAACTGATATGTCCAGTATAGAATAGAGTCCTATCACAAGACGCAGAGAAGATCACAACTAGAAGACCATGTGACTTTGAGACCATAGATATAGATTATATTATAGATAAGTTTAAAAATATTGTTGTTATTATTAATAGTTGATGGCTTGAGATACCATTTCTTGTATATCCTCAACTGTCCCAGGGCATAGACCAGTACTGCCCAAGTGTTCAGGGATCCTCCAGGTCAGCAAGAAGGAAAGACGGAGACAGGAACGAGTGGCTTAGGATGGTGTAGGCTTTTATTTAGCAGGAAGAGTAGTAGGTGGCAGATCACCATAAGAATCTGAGCATAACCTGCGTACAAACCTGGGTAATTTCAGGACAGGAATGTGGCAGAACTGGAAAAAGAAGTTGAAAAGTTTCCTTTTCTGACCCACAGTTAATCATTGCTAGGGGTAACTTGTGAATCGTCATTTAAAGTACATGAAATGGCCATCAAACATATTTCTGAGGCTGCTCATTACTGGGGTGAGGAGGGCCTAGAGCATGACAATCAAGAATCAAGAGAAATACGTGACTTTACTTCCAGGAACCAAATGACCACGGTCACAGGAACTGTCACATACAGTGAAACTGGAAAGCTTTATAAAATGGTGTGGGCCTGGCTAGTGAAAATAATTGAAAAACATTAGAAAAAAGTACTTTCACTGTGAAAAGCCTTGAGGATGCCAGCCCCAGGTACCTCATAGTTCATGGGCAAATGCATCAATGCCCCTCCCAAACAAAGAAAGGATATTCATACATACAACACAACACACACACACAACATATATCCATACAGTCTATTTAGAGGCATTCTGGAAGTTGTAATTATATTAACACACTTTCCAATTTTGCTGTATTGTTCTTGACACTCGGTTCTTCGACAGATTAGATTACCTTTCTATTGTTCTGCTGACACTACTAAATTTTTCACAAACAGGGACTGACTTTGGCAAGTTTAGTTCCGCAGAAGTTTCCCTGCAGTGAAGGAATCCAGCCTCACTTGGGACTCTATTCTCACTGCACCATCCTCCTCGGGGTGGCCCAAGAGCCTCTCAAGTGGAGATGACACCCAAAGAGCACAGCTCAGCTCGAGAGGCAGAGGGCAGAGGACAGCAAGGACAGACAGGTCACATCTCAATAGCTGTAGAATCTACATTGCGAATTGGTCCTTAAGCAAACAAGAGCCCTTAATAAGCAGTGCTGAGTCTCTTGGTGGGAAGCTAAAGAGGCCCAGTTTCAAAATCCCATAGCCGCTACTTACAAAGGCTGGGCGAATGCCTCCTCCCCTAAGCCGCCTTGCCTGTTGGAAAGATTTCTGATTAAGCTGTGGTCTAAGGATAAGTCCTAACACCCAATCATCCAGTCTTTAACAGGCCCAGCACTAGGGATAACCATGAAGTGACAGCGTGTGCCCTCTGGAAATTACAGAGATAAGTACAGTCTCGTATCACACAGGGTCCCAGAGTCCCCAAGTACTCTGGGAAATGTACACCATCCGCCCACCGGCTCAAACTGTTTCATCAGCACTTTACTAATGTGGTTTTCCGAGGAAGGTCAGGGAGCTAAACTTATCACCCAGTAGCCAGGGTTGATAGTTCATATCTTGATCTTATCACCAAGCCTCTTTTTCCCATTCCAATTGCTTTCTGAGGGCTTAGAACTGCTCTCTTGGGGGAAATATTTACTGTGCACAGGAGGCTATGTTAAAAAAAAAAAAATCAAGTTGTGTAAGGTAGAAACACTATGTTCAGAACAATGCCACGGTTGACTCCTTCAATCTAAGTTTTAACCTATCTCCTACTGTCAGAGCAGGATGACCTACTAAGAGATTCCCCACTCCCCTTTTCCTTTGTCTTTGGTTCTCTGGCTACAAAGGAATGCCTGCTTTCAGACAAGTGTCTACGGAGGTAACCCTCTTTGTGCTCTTCACCCGCACCATTTGTGAGAATTCTATACTTGAAATAAGAGTTTCCTGAAAGTAATGCAATGCAATCAGATGCTTAATAAGCTTTCTTTCTTTTTTTTCTTTTTTTGTTTTTTTTTTTTTTTTTTTTTTTTTTTTTTTTGAGACAGGGTTTCTCTGTGTAGCCCTGGCTGTCCTGGTACTCACTCTGTAGACCAGGCTGGCCTCGAACTCAGAAATCCACCTGCCTCTGCCTCCCAAGTGCTGGGATTAAAGGCGTGCGCCACCACTACCCAGCTTGATAAGCTTTCTTAAGGAAGCCAAATGTGTCCTCACATCCCTCAGTCTGGGAGCACAGGAGTATGTTTCTCAGCATGCCTCTATCACAGTACATGCTATTGGCATTTGGATGGAGGTTGATTCTGTTGTGGTAAAGATTCTGGGCGTGGTGAGGAAGTCCACCAGCATTTTGGCCCTGTGCTAAAATGACAATACTATACCATCGTGCACATAATTATATCTTCAGACACTGCCATGTTCCCGGCATAGAAAAGTAGCCATGTGTCCCAGAATCATCCATGTCAAGTACAGTTTGTGTTTCTTTTTGTAGGTTACTGAGAGAATCTAAGGAAAGTTCAGTGAAGGGTAGAGCCAAAAAAATCAACAAATCATGAATTCCAGGGAGTTCTACAGTATTCACACATGAACAAGGGCTTAAACCCGGTCATTAAACTCCATGGAGGAGTTTAGTCTTTGAAAATGTACAGGAGGCACCATTTCACCAAAGACTTTTCATCACCACACATGAGATACTAAATGGACAGAGGGTCCGCTCAAGTCCCTCACATCCCCGCATGCAGATGTGCAGTGCTCAAGTCCCTCACATCCCTGCATGCAGATGTGCAGTGCTCCAGTCCCTCATATCCCCGCATGCAGATGTGCAGGGCTCAAGTCCCTCACATCCCTGCATGCAGATGTGCAGTGCTCCAGTCCCTCACATCCCCGCATACAGATGTGCAGGGCTCAGGTCCCTCACATCCCCGCATACAGATGTGCAGGGCTCAAGTCCCTCACATCCCCGCATGCAGATATGCAGATACCTCCCACATCTTTTATTTTATTTCCCTTCAGAAGGTTGTAGCCTTGGCGGTGGAGTCACACCCTGACATACAGTATGAATGCTAAACGGAAAGGAAGAAAACAGGCTCTGAGGTTATAGCACCAGACCCTGCATGGGCTGAAGCCTTTTCCCAGATGCCAGTTCTACTCCAGACTCCATTCAAGTTCTTGCTTTTTGAAATCCATCCCCTGTCATCTTGGCAAGTCGTTTGGCTGTTCTGTGACTGGCTTTCATTGCCGTGGTAAAGACGTGAACAGTGCATGCTTCATGGAATCATAGGAAGGATTAAATAATCTGGTATGTGACAAGTAGGACCCTGCTATATTAGATGGTTAATTGAAATTAGACCATTTGTTACCAGCACATTAGAGTACCAGTGTGCAAGGGAGCTCAGAAAGAGAAGTTAAACATACAATTACATTCATCACATATTGTTGATAAAGGAAAGACTCTGTTCTGTTAGTCCCCTCTTTTGCCCTCTTCCCCTCCCATTATCTCTCTTTTCCTCCCTTTTTCAGTGGTCTCATGAATTCCAAGATGGTCTCCAAGTCTCTCAGTAGCTGAGGATGACCTTGTACTTCTGATTTTTCTACCTCTACCTCCCCAGTAGAGGGTAAAGAGATAATTTTATGTAATGCTGGACATTGAGTCCAGGACCTTGTGCATACTAGCTGAATATTCTACCAACTGGAATACAACACCAGCCCCTGCTGTCTTATTTGAAGACCTTTAAAAGTAGTTTATTACATTTATTTTGTGGGAGATCACATGTCATGGTAAGAATGTGGATGCAGAGGACAGCTTACAGGACTTGGTTCTCTCTTTCTACCATGTAGTTCCCAGTGATCAAACTCAGATCTTCAGGTGTGTGCCCTTCCTTGTTGAGCCATCTCTTGTCCTACCTTTAGTTTTATCTTAAGAGTAAACTATATATCTTGCATTCCTCCATTTCTATCCTTCTTCCCCTGAGCAGAGAAAAAACATTGCATAGAATTATTGAATACCTTTGTGTGTTATCTTCTGAAATATGTAGTTTTCCTTGTGCCTCCCCTTAATCTGCTACTCTGACAGCACACTATATGTGATGTTTTCTAGCTCTTCACAGAGCCTGATTCTGCAGGCTAACACATTTAGAATCATCATGCCTTTGTATTCTCTAGTTCTCCATAGCTAGATATAGCCACTGATAATATCCCCAGTCACTGGCCCTAACAATACAAGTGTGTGAGAATGCATTTAGACAACTCCTGTTCTTACATTGCTCTCAGAAAGAAGCATTCAAAAGCTCTGATCCTGTGGTATCAAAATCTCTGTTCCTGGTTAGTCTGCTCAGCAACAGCATGAGGATGCCAAAATGCTATAGAACAGCTAGGAGATCCGTGAGGATGCCAAAATGCTATAGAACAGCAAGGAGATCTACTTGCTGCATACTTGCTTCTTTACTAGCTAGATACTACACTGAGTATTTTATGTTTCAAAGACCACACTTGGGTTCAGGGTTCAGCCATGTAATAGAAAGCCCCCAAAATATGCAGCAGATAGCCTTTATTTGTGGTTGTGATGTTTTAATAAAGAAGATACATAAGGAATGAAGAATTCAGCCTTCACAGGGAAGTCACACAAAGTGCTACATGCCCCAGCTATTAGGAGTAATGGTACCTATAAACTGTGGCCCACTGGGAAGAACTTGTTCTTAGTGGCTCAGTCATCTGGGCAGGATATGCCTGAGCTGAACCTGGAGACTTCCAGAGGGAACATAGACATTCATTAGTAAAGCCCATTGTTTGTGCAGACAGTAGAAGAATGACTATTCTCAGCAGTTCTTACAATAGCAGATACTTCTAATCTCTGAGGTTTCTGAGCTCCACACAGAGGCTGGCTAATAAGGAAGGCTCTCAGAGACCAGCAATCAGCCAAGCCCCCCATGCTCAGTGTTTTCTTCACACTGTATTTTAATTTTCTTTTTTGTGTACACACAAGAGCAGATAATAATATTCTTGTTCCAAAAAGAGAAAAGTGAAGCTCTGAGAGGTTAGGTAAGGTGCTCCCAATCTCAGAGCTCAAAAGACAGAGAGCCAGGCTATAGCCAGGCTTTCTAGAAGACAGCTTTGCAAAGCTGCTTTCATCTTGACATCTCCTCTGCAGTGAATCTCAACTCCAGTTCCTCCCCAGTAATTAGATGTACACTATTTGATAATCTCGACTTTCTTGGCTGAAAATAACTTGACCTGTCATTTTCTAATTTTAGAAGCAGTTTCTGGGGAAAAAACCTTAGGAGACCCATTTGACATAAGTATAGTATGTGACTGCTCCTGTAATTGAGAGCAAGTTATGTTTTCCTTAAACATATATAGGTATATGTATATCTACATATATATATATATATACATATACATATATATAAAACTTAGTTTGATCTGGTGACATAAGCCTGTAATCCCATCAACTCAAAAGGCTAAGTAGAAGAATGAAAGTTAAATGTCCAAAATGAGATATGAAATTTGTCCAAGGCCAGCAAGACCAGCCTAAGTTACTTAGCCAGACTCTGTTACATGGAGCTTCAAAGGTGTTTGGGGGACAGTATGGCTCAATGACAGCACATTTGTTTAGCATATGCAGGACACTGGGTTAAATCTCCAACACTTTCAGTATATGTTTGTATGTATGTATATATATATATATATATATATATATATATATATGTGTGTGTGTGTGTGTGTGTGTGTGTGTATATGTATATATGTATATGTATATATATGTGTATGTGTATATATATATGTGTGTGTGTGTATACATATACACATATATGTATATATGTATATATATATATATAT
>NW_022196911.1:42304079-42375279 GCF_008632895.1 Mastomys coucha | reverse complement strand
GTGTGTGTGTGTGTGTGGTGTGTGTATATATGTGTGTGTGTGTGTGTGTGTGTGTGTATCAGTCCCTAGTCACAGTTGCATAACACTGTTATGGAAATCAAAAAGGCAGCGAGTGTAAAATCACTGACAATGATTGACTGGGGAGCTAATCCCCCATCAGTTGCTGTTCCTTCGGCTCCTGTGTGTTCTGGCACAAAGGTCTTCTATCACTAGAAAATGAAGATTCTGGAGCTGGTCATTCATAACATGAAATCTCATGAGAATGCTAAGAGTGTAAACTTAAGCTGGTTTTTCTCTATAGGATTCCCCTTTCTCTATAGACTTTCCCCTCATACAAGCCCCTCCCACAGATGTAGCCCTCGCCATCATTACAAGAAGACTCTAGCTTCATTGACCTTATTGTCCCAGACTGTGAAATGACATAGGAGAGAAACTAAGTACAATCAGTTCTCATGACTATAACAAAACACCCAAGGCTGTGTGTTTATCAAGAAGAGGTTTGTTTGACTTAAAGCTGGGGGAGGGTCAGCAGTCCTGTTGCAGCAGCATCAGCTGTGGACGGTAGCAAGGACCCCTTTGGCTGGATTCCCTCTTGCAGGTGCAACCACAATGACCAGAGTATGAGAACAAGCAAATCTGAGGCAAGATGGAAATCAAATGAAAGAGAAGTGGTTGTGTTATGTTGAACTAGGCTTGTCCCTTAAAGGTCCCATCACCTGTCAGTATCACTTCACTGTAGACCAGGTACCACCTTTGAGACCTTAGGGAAGAATACTCAACTATATCCAAGCCACAATCTTGAGAGTCCCGTAATCAAATCCCTTTGTCTGGAATTGGTATCCCTTACCTAACATATATAAGCAGAAAACAGTTCCTGTTTCCAGGAATTGCCAGATCTTCCATGGCTGGACCTAGGCCACAAGCCACACTTGTCTCTATGACTGTTAGTGCCTCCTAAAATGGCAGAGTGGAAGGTATGGTCTCTAAGTGGCCAAGACAAGAACACTGCTACTGTGGATTGGCCAGAAAGAGTCAATGGCATCTGCACACTGTTCTATGTTGGTGGAATCTGACTAATGCGTCATATCCTGCCTGTGAGAGACAAGTTAAGATGAAACTCTGAGTATTTCAGAGTTGAGAGCAGAGACTCGGCTCCTCACAGGCACACCCTGCGACCCTGGGCAGCTGGAAAAAACAGTTCATGAGTGAGGAATTCCTTCCTCTCCACCCCAGCTCAAGGCTTTGTTTTTCAGTCCTTGTCATATTGGCCCACTTAGGAAAGGGTAACCATATCAGGTAATTACAGAGATAGCATTTAATTAGTTTAGGTTTCCAATCAAGGTATTTGCTGCAAACCTGGTGGGCCATGCTGATGGACGTTAATGAATGACAGTGTGTGATTAAAACATCTGTCACTGTCAAATAGGTTTGATTTGGGGTGGTGATTGGCCCATCCCTGGGAATGGGATGATGGCCACAGAAAGCCAAATTAGCCAAACTTAATGTTTTCCTAATCTTTAGGCGATTGAGCTGACAGTGATTGGTCTCAAACATGCACCAATGAGCAGTAATGAAGATGCTACCAGATCGGTTTGGCATAGGTTTTGCAGGCTAATTAGCTAAACAAAATGTTAATTTAATCAAAGGAACATGGATTCATTAAAGGTGTATCAGAGAGCTGGAGGAGAAAATTGGCTCAGCCACTGAGGAGAGGGAATTATAGCTGCCAAGCAAGTTATCCCGACCTAAGGAAACCAGTCTTCCACTTACAGGATCTCGTAGAAAGCAGAATCATTACATTTAAGCATCCCACATGCACATTTTTCTTCAGATCTAGTTATTGTAAAGGACAGATCATCTATGAAAGAATAGAAAATCAAAGCAGATGCTTATCTTGTTTAATTCCCCAGAGGAATAATTAATTACTCTGGGAATATTCCTTGACTAATTCATGGGTTGGTGAAATAGAAACAGCTTGGGAGATTATGTAATTCATGCCATTCTTTTTATTTTAATATATATATATTAGAATATATATATATATGTCTATGTGTATATGAATATTGCAAGTGAGCATAAGATTCAACAGAGGTTACATGCTCTAGATTCCCTGGAACTTGAGTTATAGGCCATTGTGAGCCACCAGATGTGGATGTTAGGAATCAAATAAAGTTGCCTGCAAGAGCAGAACATGACTCTAAACCAGCGAGCATCCCTCCAACCCATGCAAACTTATTGATAAGAAAAGAAATGGCATAGTGACAGTTAATTTGTGTCTTAGACACAAATGTCTGTATAGTAACCCTTGAATTAGTTATCGCCATAACATTTTGCTCTCTTGTACCAGGCTGTGGACATCCTAAGACATTTATTAGAGACACTTATCTCTAAATCTTAGAATCCATCTGTGCTTGTTGTGAGGAAAATGAAAATCTGCATGATGGATGATAAGATTTGTCAAGTGGTTGTTAAAGGGATCATACCCTCAAGAGTACCAGGGCTACCAGGTATTTATTAGCTCTTGCCATACATAAATGATTGAAATTATTTTCTTGTCTACTCTTGACTATCCATTTACTCATGGTATGGGAAATAAGCATTCTTTGTAATCTCTGGAGCCCATGTCTGGCACAGGTCCCCAGAATCTGAACTTGCTGACCCTCACGGGTTACTAGCCACTTTTTAAATTGACCTGCTTGTCTATTCATTCATGAATCCCGCAAATACTTCTGAAGAGAGATTAGAGAAGCATCATTGCCTGGCAGGCTTGTGAATCCATCCCTTTTAGCTAGAAGGGGCAAACACTTGTAGATGCCAGTAATTGCTTAGTGCTATATTTTGTCCAAAATGTCTCTTTTCCTCATTCTGAGTTAATGAAATTCTGTTCATCTTTGAAAGCTCACTTTGGATATCCTTCATGCTAGGCAGCTTTCCCTGCCCCTAGTCAAGGCTGGGACTACATTAGGGTAGTACTAAGTCTATATCATGGCACCAGGTGCAACAGTGGCACCCTTGGGTCTTGGATACATGGGAAGCTAAAGCAAGAGGATTGATTGGGCCCAGTGGTTTGAGGCCAACCTGGACAGCATTGTGAGGTATCTATCTGGAAAAAATATGAATAAAATAAGCTTGTTTTATTACCTATCTCTCTTCCTAGACCATTTTCTTGAGTAGTCTAACCACTGTGCATATTAAAATCACATGAATCCCTAATTAAAAATTTGGATTGCAGACTGGGCATGGTAGCACACAGCTTTAATCCTAGTACTCATGGGGCAGTGGCAGGTGCACTTTTCTAAGTTCTAGGTCAGCATGTCTGCATAGTAAGTTCAGAGCCAGACTAAGAAGTGAGCTTCTATCGAAAAGAATGTCAAGAAAAATATCTCTACTGCTTCTTTATGCCCCATATTTCATCAGAGAGCACAAGGGTACAAAGAAATGTATATACCCATGTCATAAGGTTTCAAAACACTATTGATGCATTTTTTTAGGTAAGGAAAGGATGGGCAGGCTCATGGTAACTACTCAATATGTCTTTGCCATGTCATGTAAAGATCAGTCATCAAATCATGGAGTTAGGACATTACACAGGAATTGGAAGTCCTTGCTTTCCTAGTGTAGGATCCCATTTCTTATCACAGATGCTGCAGATGTTGGAAAGCAATGACATTTAGGGAGTTTAAAGGGTCTATGAAGAGTCTCCACCCACACTCATACCCAGTCTACCAATGAATGGAAGGAGACAAGGCAGGTCTGTGGATACTGAGAACATTAATGAGCAGGGTCAGACTCAGTGCCATCTTATCACCTTTGTACCAGGCTCCCTCCACAGTGGTTGTGTTGCTATAGTAACCCTTAAGGGAATGTCTGAACTTTCCAGCTTTTCAGAATATTAATTTACTTTTGATTGATGCACATTAGTAACATGTTTCTACAGTACAGTATGATAGTTCAATACTCTATGAATTGACCTATTTGTCTATTCACTCATGAATATAATGGTGTGTAATGATCAATTAAGAGTGATTATTGATTATTTTATTGTGTAGAAAACCTTCAAACATTTTTTACTTGTTCTTCATGAAATACATATTGAATTATTCTAAATGACTCTACACATATTACATTTTTAATTCAAGTGTAACTATCACCAACTCTTTCCCATGGTCCCCTTCAGAGCAAAGCAATGTAGCCAAATCTAATATTCAGTGTTATTATTTGAATGGAAAATGTCTCCCATAAGCTCAGGTTTCCAGCACTTTGTCCCTAGCTGGCAGTGGAGTTTTGGGAGGTTCTAGAAACCTCAGGAAGTAGAAACTAGGTTATTAGAGCATGTCTTTTAATGAAATGTCTCATTCCATTCTCATGTGCTGTGGACAGTATGACACACAAAAAAAAATCACTGCTAACACATTCTCCTGCCAGCATGATATTCCACTAATATCATGCATGCTGGTCCTCTCCCAATCTACCAAACCCTCTAAACATGTAAGGAAAGTACAAGCTGAAGTGTCCTAAGAAGGAACTCTTAAAGACAAAGGGAATTCACCTTAATAGGTTTCCTAGAAGAGTAAGGTAGATGTATGAGCATTTCTTTTACTAGCATTAGATTTTGGGAGATGACCCAATAGGCAAAAGTACCTCTTGTGCAAGCATGAGGACTGGTGTTCAAATCCACAGCATCCATGTAGATGCTGGATTGGTGTCACAGTACACCTGTAACCCCAGCAGAAAGAGTCAGATGATCCCAGAGCAAGTGGGCTAGCTAACTTAGCTGAATTATTGAGCTCTGAGTTCAAGTAAGAGAGCCTGCCTGAATATGTAACATGGGAAGTGATTAATAAATACATCCCATATAACCTCTGGCCTTTACACACACACACACACACACAGAGAGAGAGAGAGAGAGAGACAGAGAGAGACACAGAGAGAGAGAAACAGAGACAGAGACAGAAACAGAGAGATGTATACATATAATATACATCACACATACACCAAAATAAATTTAATTTAAAAATATTCTAATTCTAGGGTTTTATATGTAAGTCATCTCTTACGTAATCAAGGATGCACACAGTATGCTCTGGGGTCCAACTTCCTCATTACTTTGGTTGGGTTCTCTCATCTTCCCACAGCATCCCTCAAAGGAGTGCATTCATTGAATTTCAAAGGAAATATTCTGGTGGCTTAAATTAAAGGGAAATTAAGGCATTGTACTAACATCTAATTCCTCTAAAGTTTTGACTACAGCAAGGCATTTTTCATGGTCCTCTATTTTGATGTCATGCTTGGAGCTATTTGGTTATTTTTAAAGAATGTAAGAATGGCACACAGGGCTAAGATGGAAATTTAAGGTTCCTATGTGCATTTAGCAGATTTGCGAGCACACAATAGCAGATCCAGTGTGGTAGTTAAACAATGGCAATAGTGCCTCAGCACCTAAACTTTACATTGTTTTCAAGAAATTAGTGCCTTGGAAACAGGCACTAATTGATATTTACCAACCAACATGGGGAATCACAATGTGAATGCTAGTTGTTTCAATCTAGGCTAACAACAGAGGTAGTAGTTTGGGGAAAATAAAATAAAGTAGAGATAGTTTACATCATTCTTTTGGAGAAGGAAGATTATGCCCATGCACACGTATATATACACTTATATGGGAGGGGTGGGTTATTTGAGTACTATCCTTCATTGTACATTACCTTCATTGTTGTAGGAACTTTGAGAGCTTGGATGGCCAAGAAGAGATCCAAGTGTGGTTCCTAAGTGTACTGTTTAGACAATGCATTGGGCAGGCTCAATCTGCAGTCCTGAACCAGTCCCACAATGACTTGGGAACTGCAGGTATCCCTATGGTTTTGGAATTAGGAGAACATATTTGTAAAATCTGGAGACAGTGGGAAATGAAGCATGTTTGAAAAATTAAAAAGGCGTTAGTGTGCTAGTCAGGCAAGTTGTAACTTGGTCTCTCAAAGGAGGTTTGTACAATAAAAATCCCCACTGCCTCTGTAGCCATTTCACCATACATTCCTGCTCTGAGACTTGGAATTTTCTGGCAGCCACTGTAGCTCCAGGATTTACTAAGCTGTGAGGTAGACTCTAGCCCTTTTCCTTGTGTGCTTTTAGGTAGCCCATTTTCAGCTGGGCAGGTAGCCTGTGGGACGTCCAATAATGACAGAAGAAATCCTTTGACAAGGCTGTTTCCGTGCACAGCAGTAAGAAATACATAGCTAAAGAGGGCTTTATTTTCCTAATGCAAGAAATGAGACAATATTCCAGCTCCCACCTCTCCCAGGAAGTCTTCTACTGTACCAACTCATGCTGTGTCCTTTCTCATTTATAAAATTATGCAGCACATAGAATCAGCGGAGACATTTAGCCTTTAGATATTGTCTACCTTCCATTCACTTCTCTCCTTCCCTTTCCTACCCAACCTCATGGTGGGCCATTTGCTAGATGTTTAACCTGGTTTAATTATGACTATGATGGCTACATAGGCTAATAAGAATAGTAGCTGCAGTAGTGGCAATAACAACCCTGATGACAACTTAGCATGGATTGAATGTATTTTGGGTGGCAGACACTGCTCAAGCTTTCTCAGAAGGGGGTCTTTTACTCTGAATGATGCTAAGGGAATGATTGTGCTTTCACACACTTGAGCAATTGTGGGGATGTTAAAGGCAAGACAGTTGAAGGATATGATGCAACTGAAAGCACATACTTAAGCCTCTGTCTGCATACACCTCACTCTCGGAACCTGTGGGCTTTTTTACTTAGGCTGTGAAGTGTAAGGAATGTCATCTGGTCATTACAGAGGGGTCCCACTCTCCTGAGACTGTGCCAAACACCTTTGAGTGACAGTCTCATTTAAGGC
Organism: Mastomys coucha; assembly: GCF_008632895.1. Classification (NCBI taxonomy): domain Eukaryota; kingdom Metazoa; phylum Chordata; class Mammalia; order Rodentia; family Muridae; genus Mastomys; species Mastomys coucha. The sequence goes on along the minus strand of NW_022196911.1, from coordinate 42,368,402 downwards.
AGTCAGAGGCATGCTCTCTCCAGCACACTGTAGTATGGCTCCATTTGAGGAAACTAAGGCTGTTAGCTGCTCACTATCAAGCAGCAAGCAAGCCCAGTTCCTCCTGGGGAGCCTACAATGTCACACAGTGTCATTACTGTGTGACACCCCTGATGATTACCTGGATGGTGAACAAATGCCATGTACCAAAAATAGCCTTTGTATGCAAACTTATTCCTTAATAGAACTCAAGGTTTATTACTTTACTTTTTAAAATATACTTACTAAGATCGTGCTTCTCAGTCTTTTTTTTTTTCAAAAATAAGATTTTTTTATGGATGAATGTTTTGTCTCCATGTATGTTTGTGAACCACATACATGCAGTGCTCATGGAAACCAGAAAAAAAGCAGCAGATCCCCTGTAGAGTTATGGACGGTTGTTAAGCAAACCTGTGGGTGTCTGAAACCAAACCTGGCAGCGAGTGATCTTAACTACTTCCCAGCCTCCGTGACCACAGCGACAATAAGGACAGCAATGATGATGATATTTGTTTGCTAAGAATGTTACTCATGGCCTCATATGTGCTTAACAAGCTCGGTAGGCATAAGCTACACATTCAGCCCTGAGATAGTATTCCCCCACCTCATTTTATTATCACCCCATCATCATTAACACAATTATCATCCTCATCAGGTTCTGTGAGAGTGGCATTTAATCAAAATCACTCTTGTCTTAGTTTGTTTCCTTGTTCCTGTAACAAAACACCCTAACTAAAGCCACTGAAGGGGAAAGGGTCTTATTTTAGCTCTCAGTTCAAGATACAGTCTGTCAAAGGGAGGAAGTCAAGATAGAAGGAAGTTGAAGCAAATGATCACAATGTATCCAGTGCCTGGAGCAGGGACCAGTGAATATTGTTTGTGGCTTAGGTCCCTTTCTCTATTTATGCAATCCAGGATCCCATCCATGGAATGGTGCCACCCACAATATGGCAGTTCTTCCCATTTCAATTAACATAATCAAGTTAAGCCCCGACAAGCATGTCCAGATGCCCCATCTCCAGGTTACTGTAGATTCTGTCAAATTGACAAGCACAAAAATTGCCCTCTCTAAAATGTTACTATGGCAGATATACCCCACATATGTTTATGGATGGACTGTGCATCTAGGCTTTATGCACAAATGGAATGAAACATTTTAACCAGACATGAATAGTACTCAGCACATAGAAATGAGAAGGAAAGAGTGAGTCTTTATATGCCCCTATTTTTTAAAGATACTTTGCCATATTCTTCTAAATACAACCAGCTCTAGTGTTGACAGAGGTAAGAATGCATGGTGCACGATGTGGTGTTTGACTTGGCCCACTTGATGTTTGTATCTTACTTAATTTCTTGGCCTGCTAACATCAGATGGCCCTAGGGGGAAGATTGAAGTCAGCAAGGTTTGCCATCTGTAGTTTTTGCTCTATCATTTGAGACTCAGAACTCACAGGAAATACACTCAGTAGAATTTCAGTGCCCTTGTTTTTAATTGAGGTTAAATTTTATGTTGTGTATAAAATAAACATTTTAAAATAAATCATTTGATGCTTTTTACTATGTTCAGGATGTTGTCTAACTGCCAACTCTAGTTCGAATGCATTTTTCTCACCTCTAAAGAAAACTTCATGTTCAGCAGGCTGACTTTCCATTTCTGCTCCCTTCAGCCACTGCCAATTGCCATGTGCACCCAAGCCCCATGGATTTACATATTCCAAATATCTTAGGTAGTTGGAAGAGTGTAGTCTATAGCTTCTTGGTTGAACCTGGCCTCATTAACTTGCCATAATGATTCACCCACCTATACCAAATTGACCCTTATGGTTCACTAGTTTTCCTTTGTATAACTGAACCTGCAGTGTATCTGTTTGTCAATAATGTACATTTGAGTTCTCATTTCCAGACTACTATTTGTAATACTGATGTGAAAGTTGATATGTGGATTTGCATGTTGACAAATATATTCAGTTCTTTTATTTTGAGGCATTGAATCTCTTTATTTAATTTAGTGAGGACCTACTAGCCTGCTTCCCATTGGTCAGTACTGGTTTGCATTCATTCAGAGACACAAAAAGTTTCCAGTTGTTTCATGCTCTCACTAGCAGCACTTAAAATTTACCACTGTTATCACAATTGTTTTCCTCGGTGGCTATGAAATAATACAATATTTTGTTTTGATTTGCCTTTCTGCAATGATTAGTATCATCTCAATGATGAGTACCATTTCCTGTTTTGGTATATTACCTTTGATTAAATGCCTTTTTTAAATACTTGTTAAGTTTCAAGACCTCTTTACATATTCTAGAAACTAGATCCATATGAGATATATAGATTGCAAATATTTGCCCTCATTCTGTTAGTTGCTTTGCTGTTTCTTTAAATCAGGGTCCTGATATACAGCTCATGCTAGACTCCAACTCATAATCTGCCATCAAGTACTGAGAGGATAAACATCTGCTACTCTATCCAGCTTCTTTACAATTCATTGATGATTCCCTTTATTTATTTGCTTTACTTTATGCAGATGGGTATTTTACCTATATTTGTCAGTGTACTGTGTTTGATCCCAGTACCTGGAAGTGGCAGAAGAAAATGTTAAAACACCAAGAACAAGAGTTACAGATGGTTATGAGCCACCATGTGGATGCTGGGCATTGAAGTTGTGTCTTCTGGAAAAGCAGGAAGTGTTCTCTTAACCTCTGAGCTATGTCTCCAGCCGCAGCTGAAGTCCTTTAAAGCATACTTGGTTTTAGTTTGGCTAAAGTAAAATTCATTGAGATTATTCCCTTTACTTTTATCTGTTTGTTGCCATATCCATTTTAATGGGCTTGTTAAGTTGTTAACTTAATAACAGGCTTTAAGAGTCAGCGCAATGGTTTTAGGCCCTGTGATAGATTTGACCAGGACATATTTAGTTGAGCAAGGACTTGAACAATTTCTTCAAAGCTGACTCATTTGAGCTCCTCACTCTGAGGATATAGAAAGCACATCCTATCAGGTGTACCAAACTGGTCACAGGTATGGCTTTTAAAGCAAATAGACCTCTGTTTACATCTACCGTGTCCTGTGAGTGGCAACTTCCTGGAGTGAGTTACTAAAACTGTTATAATTTCTTTTTCAGTAAAGGCAATGATTATCTCCCTCATGAGGGCATCTCATTAATACATTTATAAAGCACTTGATACATAGTTCAGGCTTGAAAATGTTATCATCATTATCAATGTTATTAATAATCACCTCCTTATTCTTTACTAATCAGTACATATAGTAAAGAATTAGAAATGTATAATCATCTCCACATTGAGTGGCTCTGCATTATTTAAGTGGTCCTCTTTTAGTGTGACTAATTGAAAGATGATTGCCTAGATAAATCTGTATTTTATTCAATCAAAATTCACCATTAACATGCAGTTCTGTGTGTCTTATAGTCACCTGGAGAAGTTCAGGGTAATTCTGCTTATAGATGTCTGTAATATCCAGCCAAGGCTATTGCTTAACTTTAGTTCTCTTCAACTTAACAGAATCATGCTGTCCAACTTTGGGAGTTAACTTCAGGTACTCCTTGAGTGCCACAAGTGGGTGAGTGGTTCCCAGTACCAGGAGTAGACATAGTCGATTTGGATGGAAGGAGTGTTTACATGTGTGCACTATCCCAAGAGATTAAAAAAAGGAGAGTTGCCTCATCATGGGGAAATAGAGTTGTTTTCTGGGCAAGGAAATTATATGTTGCTTCTCTGTGTTCTCTCAGGTAATGAAATGCATTCCGATCCGTTTGGTGTAAGGAGTTAACCATTCTCCAGAAGTAGTCCTAACCTTAGGATTCTGTGAGCGGTAGCTTTGAAGGACTCTGTTTATACTCATTGGCGCCCAGGTCCACCATTCTCCATCCCTGGACCTTTCACATTTCCCCCATCTCTAGGAGTCACTTTTTCAACCATGCAATGAAAAGATCACAGTGAAATAAGTATTCTAGTGGGTTTACAATCACTTCACTTTCTGGAGGACAAAGTGGGCAAGTCAGGTGATACAATTCAAAGAAACAAGAGTGTCTGTCCGTCTGTGGTGCACTAGCGGTTTTCTGCCTAACTCCCTTCTCTTTCCATTATACTGTGACCATTCCCAGAGTTTACAAGTCATCCTTATAACTATCACTTATGCTATTGCATGATAGTTTCCCTTTTAGATGCTTATATATGTGAAAGCTCTTTGTGTTCTCTTTAGAAATGCTTCAGGCTTTATTCACTAAGTTACTAAGATATTTTCAGCACTCAGCCTTAAATTGAATGTCATTTAAAGTACTGGAGGATAAAGACACAGACTAAGAGAACATGTCCCTGTCAGTATTGGTGACCTTTTGCTGCTGTGATAAAATACCATGACCAAAGGCAATTTAGGAAAGAAAGTCTTTATCTGGGATAGTTTCAGAAGAGTCCATCATAATTGTGCAAGAGGCATGGGAGCAGGTGGACAGAGCAGGAAGCTGAGTGATTTCATCTGCCTCTGCATGTAGAAAGCAGACCATTGCCAGGTGGTGGTGGTGCACACCTTTAATCCCAGCACTTGGGAGGCAGAGGCAGGTGGATTTCTGAGTTTGAGGCCAGCCTGGTCTACAAAGTGAGCTCCAGGACAGCCAGGGCTACACAGAGAAACCCTGTCTCAAAAAACCAAAAAAAAAAAAAAAAAAAAAACAAAAACAAAAAACAAAAACCAACAACAACAACAACAAAAACAGACCATTAACAGGAAGTGAGCTAAGGCTAAAAACTTGCAAAACTTGTCCTCAGTGATGTACCTCTTCCAGCGAGACCCTGCCTCTGAAAGAACTCATGACCTCCCCAAAGATCTCCATGAACCTGGAACCAAGTATTTAAAGACATGAGCCTATGAGGAACATTTTTAATTCAAACCACCACACTGTCATTATAGAGCATACATTATGGTGGAGGAGATAATAAAGAAGGAAATAAAATGATCTTAAGTTCTACAGAGTGACTTTGAAAGAAATAGCTGTGATGGACCATCAGAGGGAATGGACCTATCTTAAGAAGGATGTAAACTTCTATATGTGTAACTTTCCTCACCTTAGAGATTTCTTTATGATAAAAAATGCTAAAACTTGAGACTACCTTTATAGATTGTAGTAATAATTTCATAGACCCTTGATAGGTTACACAGCTAAATTATTGATGAAACTTATTTTACCACAATGAATTCACAAATGACTGTATGTTGTTTTCACCAGTGAATCAGTGGATAAAACACCATGGCCAAAGGCAACTTAAGAGACAAAGTGGTAAGGTTACAAACCAGAGAGAATTCTTTTTGGTATTCTAGAACTTCTAGGTATGTGGTTAAGTTGTTAGCATGAGATCTCTCCAACTTCTTTATGAAGGTACCTAGTGCTATAAACTTTACTCTTAGCATCACTTTCATTGTGTGCCCATAAGTCTGGATATGTTCTGCATTCATTTTCTAGGAAGCCTTTAATTTCTTTCTTTATTTCTGCCTTGATTCCATAGTTGTTCAGTAGGGAGTAGTTCGTTTCCCTGAGTATGTAGGCTTTCGTTGGCTTCTGTTGTTGCTGACATCCAGATTTTTTGTTGCCGATAGGATACAGGGGTTGGGGGTAGGGGTAGGGTTATTTCAATTTTCCTGTATCTGTTGAGACTTGCTTTGTGACAGAGTATGTGCTCAATTTTTTAAAATACTCTATGAGGTGCTGAGAAGACATATTCTTTTGTATTTGGGCGAAATATTCTATAGATATCTGTTAGGTCCATTTGAGTCATCACATCTCTTGGTTCCATTTTTCCTATGTTTATTTTGTCTAGATGTCCTGTCCATTGGTGAGAGTGGGATATTTAAGTCTCTCACTATTAATGGGTGAGATTTGACATGTGATTTAAGCTCAGATGCAGAGTCCCACAGCCAAACATTGGGCAGACATAGCTCAATAGGAACCCAGTATACTCACCATCAAAGAGGCTCCATCCAGAAAATGATGGAAACAGATGTAGAGACCCACAGCCAAACATTAGATGAAACTCAGTAAATCCTGTAGAAGAAGGAGAGGAAGGATTGTAGGAGCCAGAAGGTTCAAGAATACCACAAGAAAACTCAGGGAATCAACAAGCCTGGACTCATAGGGGCTCACTAAGATTGAACTGGCAATCAGGGAGCCTGCATGGCTCTAACCTAGGCCCTCTGAATATATGTTAAGGTTGTGTAGCTCTGTGTTTTGTGGGACTTCCCCCAAAATGGAGCAGGCTCTGTTTCTGACACTTTTGCCAGTTATTGGGACTATTTCCTCCTACTGGGTGGCCTCATTCAGTTTTAATATGAGGAGAGGTGCCTAGTCTTATTGCAACTTGATATGCCGTGTTTGGCTGATATCCCTGGGAGTCCTGCCCTTTTATGAAGGGAAAGAGGAGGAGGAGTGGATGAAAGAGAGGGATGTGGGGAGGGGGACTTGGAGGAGAGGAGGGTGCTGAACCTGTGGTCTTGATGTAAAATATAAGAGAATACATTTTTTAAAAACAGGCATCTAAATGTGTCTTGATGCTAAAGGCAGCTTGCAGTCTCAAAGCTGGACTTCCTGAAATGCTTGCTGAAGGCCCTGAGCTGACTGGGTATGCTTAAAAGCTTGCTTGCTTTGGAGAAATGATTTGCTTGAAAAGGTTGACAGTTCAGAACACAGGAGACTCTCTGTGCCTTCCTGATCTCTACTCACCCTCCCCCCAATATCTTTCTTATACCCAAACAAATGCTTCTATGGTGGAGGAAACAGAAAAGATCCTGTTCGTCTTTTCAGTGTTCATAAATAGCTTTTCCCTTCCTTTCCGGAGAGATTGTGGTTAATTTCATTACAGGATATAATGGATGAAGGATATTCAGCAGGAAAATGTATCTATCCAGTGTAATTACATCAACATTTCTAAGCTTTAAAAAGTGTTAGAGAAAGAACTCATTTTGCATCTATAACCAAGAATGCTCCATGTGTTTTTACAAGAGGATAATAAAGACATAAATGGGATAGATGGGGTAAGTAGTTTTACAGATGGCGGTTGCATATTAAAGATTAAATTGCTGTCTATAAATAAAACCACTTTTACAGTAACTAGGTTACTGCTTTATCTTAATTTAGGTGTAATTGAGAGCATTAGCGTTCTTGGTAATAGCCCAATGAATGTTCCAGCAGAATGTAAACAGGGCTCTGTGAAATGCTCACTGATGAATACCTCCTTTGCCACTGAATGGCCTGAACTGAAAGGTTACCCTGGAAACTGCTGCCTCCAGCCCCTATCATTGATGACGCTGACCCAGAAACCTCTAGAGGGAATTGTGTGGCTGCAGATATCTTAGTGTCCACTGAGTTGTGTCCATTGTATTTGTCTGTATCATGCTGTATAGGTTTTAATTCTAACACTGTCCTTTTGGAGTCTTCATCAACAGTGTAAGATATTGACAAAAAGTCCAGATTTAGAGATCTTGTACTTCCATATTCTTGGTAAATTGAGAACCACAGTCAAAGGTTAAAAACAAAAAAACAAAAACAAAAAAACAAAAAAAAAACAAAAACAAAAAAAACCTTTTAAAGTATATTTTTGTCACTTGAGGATGAGAGACAATACAGAATGAAATCATTCAGATGAAAGAGAAAAAGAAAAATAATAACTTTCTGGAGCTGGAGAGATGGCTTCCTGGATAAAGAGCTTGCCATGCAAGTGTCAGGACTGGAGACATAATCCCCAGCATCCAAATCAAAAGCTTGGCAAGAATGGCTGACCCTCTGTAATCCCAGGACTCAGGAAGAGGAGACAAGGGACCCCTGGACAAACAGGGTATCTAGATTACCAAATGGGTGACCTTTAGGTGGAGGGAGAGGTCCTACCTCAGTACAATAGAGAATGGTGAAGGCATTACCTAGTATCAGCTTCTAGGGTAAACACATACAACACACACATATATACACACACACACAAACACACACATGGACCTATATTCACATGTGTGTGCCTATGTGCAAAGAGACATGCATACACATATGCATGACACAGAGACCTAAATGTTCAATACATGCTTACATATAAAACATACTACTATTACTGTATTGGTATTCTCTTTCATCTCACATTGAGAATGAGGCCACATACAGTAATGGTATCTGTAAGGAGCTGGCATGTCTGACCTAAAAGCCCTCTCTGAACTGCTGGCAACAGAAATTACTCATGTTATTTCCCTAGGCTAGTCTGCAAACTGGCATCATATAATGCCTACAAACTGACTCGCTCTGCAGATTGAAGAGAAATACTCATGGAAAATTGCATGGAAAACTCATAGCATAAAGACATGCATACTGTTTTTATCATAATGTGACCTAGAATATTTTATTCATTCCCTCATCAAGCTTTTGGAGATGTGTAGGTTATTCCATGTAGTGTGCCAGTTTCTAGAAATAGAAAAATCCATAAGCACAGGCTTCAATGTCTAGTAGCTCCTATAAAAATATGATTGTTATAAAAGCCAAAGTGGTGCTATTCTAGCCTGATATTCTCAATGCCTGTGACATACTTGGCCTGAGAAAAATCCATGCTGAATGGATGACTTGGGTCATAGAAGGTCTTGAGCTCCAGCCCCTAAACCCCAGCAGACACAGGTATAGAATCCTGTCTTCCTTCAAGCCAAATCAAATTGATTTTGTGGAAGAAAATAGGTGTTATCCAGTTACACACACACACATATACACACACACATATATATATGTGTGTATATATATATATATATATATATATATATATATATATATATATGTATATGTATGTATATATATATATTCCCTTAAGACACTAGAAAAGTGAAGTATATTCAAAGAAGATAAAAGACAAAATAAAAAAAGGTGTCATGAACAGAGCCAATTATGAAGAAAACTGCATTAGGTGAAGAAAAACTGAGAATAGGTGTGAACATTATTTTATAACATTTAAGAATTGTAGTTATTATTAATGTTATCCTGTATCCTCATGTAGCATGGCATGAAGATCTACCGAGTGGGTCCCAATGATCACACTGAAGTCCATTAGGCTTTGTTACAAGTGCCCTTACCCACTAAACCATTTTGCCAACCTGAAGAGTGACCATTTTTGTAGCTCTAAACCATGTAGAAGGTTGTGCTGCTGTCAGAAGAAGAAAGAGACGCCCAGACATTCAACCAGCTTGAGAACGGCGAGGAAAACCTTATTCAAGAACTTCTTTTATTTTCTGGTCCTGTGATGTGTTTTGTTATTTCCCCCAACAGACTTACTTTCCTAATTAAATTTATCCTAGGCAACCATTCAAAAATAGAGCCTGTTCTATGAAGGGACAGATGGTGGGGTTCTACCATTCTTCCCTGGCCAAAAGAGCTTGGTCCAGGCAAAGGCTGGCTGAGTAAGAATAATTGTTGTGCAAATTAGCCCTTAGTAAATTTCCTGAAATGGATTAATTTTATGTTGATGAGATAATGTGAAAACGAATGAATCCCAGGTTCTTGCACCAGAACCCAGGTAGAATTGGGGGATTTAATCTTTGGAAGTGAACAAGGAGCCCTCCATTCTGACATTTCCATTTTATAGTTGGGGAAACTGAGGGTATATGGGTGAGACAGTTTCACATAGAGCAAGCCACAGCATCCACTCCCACATCTGTCTGAATATAAGCTGATACTTTGGACAGCCATTCCTATCCTAAGTCTCATACCGCATTCCCAATTCAGGCCACTCTTTCCTGGTTTGGTGACTCCAGTCCCTGATCTCAGAAGTTCCAGAGGTACTGCCATCATGGGATGGTTATATCCATTCAGGAGTTTGCCCTGGACTCTCACCCCAGCATGTCCCCAGTTCCCTTCACAGCCCTGTGCTTTGACTCAGTACCTGTTGCATAAAACAGCAGCTTCAGTTTGACCACCTGCCTGAGTTTGCACAAGGTAAGATGAGATCACATTAATTAGAGCACTCTATTGGGGATGAATTATATTGATTTCTCAATCAGAGCATGACGGAGGAAAGTGGTTCTTTCGGCTCTTTATTACTGCGGTCTGTGGCACAACACCACACAGCAGCAAGCTCTCTGTGGGACTCTTTTGGCAATTCTCTCCATTCACAGAGCAAAACAGCATGAGAGGAAGGATATGCTTGAGATAGCCTCACATTACCTGGAAATTAATTTTCAGGGCATTTCTGCATAAATATACTGTCTTGGCAGTTGCCAGTTTGAAAGGCATGCAGCTTTTCTGGGATGTGTACACAGACAGAGAAGCCTCACCCATGGGAACATTTACAGTAGATATGGCAGTCTGTAGTCCTTACTCTATACTTCTTTAAGGATATTATCAAAGCACTCTAATGTGTCCTAGCCCTTCCTGGATCAGTTAGCCTTTGAGACTACCTTTATCTACAGTCAGATCATTTTATCAAACACACCCCATCCCAAAGCTTTACTTACCCTCAGCGTACAATTAATCGTCGTGGATCATTTCTATTTTATTCAAAAAACCACACATATTATAAGAACAGAACTGACTCTGGATTTCTTCCCTGCAGAATCTCTTGTAACTGGCATAATGTCCCACAAGACCCACACGCCTCTCCCCTCAAGCTGTGATCTGAAAGAGCAAGTTAGTAAAAGAGCAAAGTGGGGGAAGGGTAGATGTGGAGAGGAAGTTCTGAGACTTCATGGGAACAGTAGGAGAAGTGAACTGTCTACCATTGCATTGTATCTCCAAAGTCACCCTTGCATAAACCTTCTGACTTAGCTTAGGAATATTTGCCTTGGTGAAGATAGGGAGTTATGTTTGGATTTTGAGAGCCCAAAGCTGTGTGTCCCTGACGGCAGGATCAGAATACCTGAAACACTCAGGTCCCCTACACCCTGGCTTTAAGTCAAGCTAGCCTCATTCCCCACTGCATTTTGACATTGTTCTGTCCTGATCCCCTTAGAAAGCTTTTGAGGGTTACATTTAAATTCCTCATCTTCGCCAGAGGTTGGACTTAACATCCATCTGGCAACTTTGTGATGTGGTTCCCCTACTGGTACATTTTTTTCCATATCCACACTGTCTGTGTGAAGACGGGTACAAAGCTGAGAGATATAGCCATGTGATTAAAATCTGTATTCCCTCACATGTTCCTGTGCATTCTGGATGGAGCATTCAGGAAGCAGGCTCCTTAAAGACCTTCTAAAACATTCCTCATGAACTAAGCCTGGAGTTTTCTACAAAATTCAAATAAATCACAAGGAGGGTCACACACAGCAAGCTGAAACGTTTGCTGCAAGACCACTTGAATTCACTGAACCTGCTGGAACTGAGGTCCAGATGGAGAGACTTAAAGGCAAACAGTGTTTAGGTGTTTTCCTTTATTATTCGTGGGAGGGGGGATCTGATGAGCAATGGTGTTCATTATCTGATCTAATAAATGCTGTGTTGAATTTAAATTACTTAATAGACAGATACAAATAAAAAGAGGGTATAGCTGGGAGTTAAATCGGCATCAGAAAAAATCAATTTGTGTGTGTGTGTGTGTGTGTGTGTGTGTGTGTGTGTGTGTGTGTGACAGAGACAGAGAGAGAGATTTGGAGGTGGAGGGAAATCCATTCAATTAATATTTAGGTAGTTCAAACATAATATAGAAGGTGTTGAAATGGCGAACTAGTATAAGTGAGTAAAACTTAGAGCCTCATTTTCCTGAAGTATGCCTTTGCATTCTGTGTTTCCACCGAGGCAGAACTGTGGTCTACTTTTTTCTATTCCTTTTCCTTCTCCTTTTTCTACCTTTTCTCTTCTTCTCCTCCCTCCCTTCCTCTCTTTCCTTCTCTTTCCTACCTCCTTCTCATCCCTCCGTCTCTTCCTCCCTCCCCCCTTTCTTCCTTCTCTTGTCCCCCCTCCTCTGTTGTTGCTACACTGTTTCCACACCTTTCCTTCTGTTACAAATTGATGGTCTTGATTAGTGAATCACTTTCATGGCATAGACATGTGGTCTCAGTTCTGAGAGGCATTTGACAAAGTCTCTTAGTATATGCTTGTGGACAAGATGGAGAAATATGATCTAGATGGCAGGACAATTAGGTGAGCTCACAGCCAGCTGAACAATTGTGCCCAAAGGGCTTTGATTAATGTACAGATGCCAAACAGCAGGGAGGTCCTGGAGCTGCTTGGAAGAATATATGTGGCAGAAACTATGTTCAGCAGTTCCCAGAACATGCCTTGTTAAGGAATTTTTTAGTAAGTGCTCACCTGTCTATTCTAAATCTTGACAGCTGTTTTCAATCAAAGTCCATTAGACAATAATGGAGCTGTCTTTATAGGATAGAATCTTAATGGTAGAGATGGCCTGAAATTGTGTGGACACAGGGAAATCTCTCCAGTTCTAACTAGCTACCAGATTTTATCACGCAAGATATTACCAAGGAAATGAAACTTCTAGAAGATTAGCTGCATCCTGTGTTTACCCTGCCCAGGGAAGAGAAGAACAATACAACACACACACACACACACACACACACACACACACACACACACGCACACGCACATGCACTCACACCACAGGCTGTTCAGCCACAGTTCAGTCCGTGCTGAGGCATCCATCATATTTAGTAAGGATTTATCTACCAAGGCAGACTTAATCAAAGCACTTGGCCTTTACAGAGCTTCCATGTTTGGTACTGCTCGCGAGTATATATGTCTTCAACAGCCCAATGATAGAGATATTAGTTTTAGTAAGGTTTTCAGATGAGCAACCTGGACAGAAAGAGGCCACTGACTTTGCTAAAGCCTGTGCTATCACAACATATAAGCACAGTGCATTCCTTGGACTCCATTCAGCTTTACCAGTGGTTGTCTACATGCACTCCCACTGCCAGACCACCACAGTCACCTCAGCTCTGATCTCCGCTGAGTGCGTACAGTTCTCTTTCGCAGTGTAGGTTTCATGGTCTCTACTCTTCTTCAGCAGTCAGGTTCCAGATATAACTGCTCATTGGGCTTTTCTGAAGGCTTATTCTCCCACAGAAGGTGCTCTCCGTTCAAGGCAAGTTACAGGCCTCTCCTCTCTCTGAGCACATTCTTTGCTTGCATTATGGCTACTTCTCAAGTTGTTCCACCACAATGAACAGTTGGGCTTTTATTTTAGGCTATTCTGTTTCTCCCCCAGGCAGAGAGCATGATGGGTCTTACATTGTAACTTCCAATCATAATGCCAGCTATTTACAAAGTAGTTTTATCCCTAGGAGTATTCCACTGAGGGCTAGAAACTATGTTACATACAGGTGCTGTGAACGTAGGTGGTGATGTTCACAACATCTTTCCTCACAGTCTGGGCCTAGCATTAACATCCACTAACAAATGAATGGGTTAAGCCAGTCTGTTCAATCAGGGATGCTGCTGCTCTCCAGGGAGACATTTGTTCACACCTGTGGACCTTTATGTCTGTCACAGTGGGAAGGGGCATGCTGCAGTCTACCAGCTGTAAGGGACTGAGTTTGTTACCAACATCCTCTTAGTAAACAGGATCAACATAGAATTATTTGGCCTGAATGGAATAAAGCTCAGGTTGAGACACTCTGAGAGAAGTATACCTAAAAACAGTCATGAAGTAGAATCATCAGCAATAAACAAGAATAAATTGCTGATACATATAATAGCATGGAAGTTTCAAAACTATTGTATTGTATGAAAGAAAATGAGATGTTACAGGTTACCCACTGCATGATACCATTTATACAGTGCCCTCCAATTTACCTGGGGCCAAAGATGGTAATGGAAAATAATTGCAAAAGTCAACTGGCTACAGATAGAAGTGTTGTCTACCTTGGTGGTGGAGGTGGTTGCCTGAGTGATACAAAGAAGCATGTATTAGAGGTTGAACTGAAGTTGAGAGGCAATAAAATTATACTTTGTATCAACTTGTTGTATATGTCTATTATAGCTATATGCTATAATACATGGCCCTAAATAGCCATGCGTAAGTCTTAACTCCTAGTACCAGGACTGTGACCTTATCTGGCAAAATATCTTTGCAGATTGTCTTAGTTAGGGTTTCTATTCCTGCACAAACATCATAACCAAGAAGCAAGTTGGGGAGGAAATGGTTTATTTAGCTTACTTCCACATTGCTGTTGATCACCAGAGGAAGTCAGGACTGGAACTCAAGCCGGTCAGGAAGCAGGAGCAGATGCAGAGGCCATGGAGAGATGTTCCTTACTGGCTTGCTTCCCCTGGCTTGCTCAGCCTGCTCTCTTATAGAACCCAAGACTTCCAGCCCAGGGATGGCACCACCCACAAGGGGCTCTATCCCCTTGATCACTAATTGAGAAAATGCCCCACAGCTGGACCTCATGGAGGCACTTTCCCAACTGAAGCTCCCTTCTCTGTGATAACTCCAGACTGTGTCAAGTTGACACACAAAACCAGCCAGTACACAGAAATAATAAAGTTAGGTTTGGGGAAGGGGTCATCTGATATGAGCAGGGTCATCTAAGGGCAGTGTGGTTTGATCACAGAGACACGTTGGAAGCCTGCCTTAATACAACTGAGTTTGCACCACTGCAGGTCAAAGGGAGAAGCAAGAAAAGCTCCCCTCAGCATCACAGAGGGAGTGCAGCCCTGTTGGCCATTTGATTTCAGATTTCTGCTCTCCACAAGCTTCACAGAATCAACCTCCGTTTGTTTTAAATTGTCTATTTTACAATATATTATGATGCCCCCAAGGAACCAATACAAATTTTGGTACTAGGAAGTGGAGTGCTATGGTAATGTAGCTCTGAGAATGTAGATGTAGCTTTGAAACTGGGTAACAGAAAGTGCCTAGTTTGACCAAAAAGAAGCCCTGAATTGCCCTTAAAAGGTTATTGATAAAAATATGGAAGTGTTATGTCTGGAACTTAGAAAGATGAAAAAAAAGCAATAAATAAATAAATAAATAAATAAATAAATGCAATCAAGAAGCTTCTGCCACCTTCACAAATATAGAAATTGTTATCAATATATGTTGCTAGATATGTGCCCCTTACAGGTGCTTCTGATTAGACCTCAGCCAGCAGTGAGGATCTGTTCCTGGTGGCCTGAGTTAGCATGGCCTTTATTGTAAGGAACAGACAGCTTAGCGCGATCAATGCTGCTATTGGGAGGGAAATAAATTATGTGACCTATGAACTTAAATATTTAGAATAAGAAATTTCAAGAACCCTGGTTTGTCTGTGTGTGTGTATGTATGTGTGTATGTGTGTGCATGTGCGTGTGCGTGCGTGTGTGTGTGTGTGTGTGTTTTGACTACTCATAGCAAAACTCTAAAAGAAATATATAAATTGAAGAATGACTAGTTCAGACAAAAACAAAATGAAGCAAAATTCTTGGAATGAAAAGAGACAAATGTTCTGTCGTCTAGATTTTGTAGCCTTTAAGTCCTGCTGAAGTAGTAGAGTCACGGGGACTCTACTACTGCCCCACTAGGAATAAAAAGCATTTGCACGTTTCATTCAATGATTTAAAATTTAAATTGAAGCATGTTTAATAATTACATTTCATTTGTTGGTTTGGATTTAGGTAGTATTTTTATATTTAATGAAAACATATTCGTCGCAAAGTAATACGGTCTCCTTGACCATGTCTCAATTGTAGGCACTGCCTGAGGGGATGTTTTCAGATCCTGGGCTTCAGTATTCAATTAGCTGCATTTCACTGGAACACAGAGCAAAGGCATATCTGTTATGTTAACCTCTTTGCTTTCCCATGTGTGAAAATCTGTGTTCATTATGTTCCATTCAGAAGCCGGATTTCTACCAAATACTTTAGATTTCCACAGAGAGATCTTATTTTTCCTTAATGATGTGAAGTGCCTCTGAAAATAGCCTTTCTAAAAACTTGCCTTTCTTCTTCAAGTTGGTCACTGTAGCTCTAGACTGTTTGATCTCATTCAATAATGTCTGGGCTACATAAAAGGCTGCCTTGACATTTGCTGGTTGAATATGTAGTAGCTGTTTGCAGAAACTGAATTGTATGCCACACTGTACACATAACTAAGCCAACACTATATTTTGGTTGAAAATATAAACAATAAATAGTTGACATATCCACCCAGACTATACCAAATGACACATATCAATTAACGCCAGTACTTGATTTTTTATGTGAGAGAAATTTAAGCATTAACTGATATAACATGATCTTGCAAGTTGGAGGTTAGGTTGAACGGCATTCATTTACTTATGTCTGTTTCCTCTAGCAGGTCAGCTAGGATAAGTATACCCTGCAGGTTGAAATTCAAGTAAGAGGAACGTGAGCTAAAGGATAGCTTCTTGTCTAGGGGGAACCCATTTTTAGAACTCCCATTCTCCCCACTAGACTCTTGAAATGTGTGACTTTATTGGTATGAGACACCATCCTAACGAAACGAAAGGTACCACTAATGGACTGATATCACCTATAAAGTCTCTTGTGTGGCTGAGGTCTCTACCTTACAAACCTGAGCTGGAGGTCAATGAGGACAATGATGGAAGGCAGTTAATTTCCTGTTTATAAGTACAGGCTAGGAAAGGCAGTATTGATGGCTGCATTTCAGGAGGAGGAGGCAACTGCCTTAAGCTGTGGCCATTTTAGGATGATGTCATTTACAAAGCCAGAGAGTGCAATGTTGTCACATACATCAAATGAACAATGATTTATTGAGCCAACCACATTAGGTTTGTGAGTCTGAAATACATGAAGTATAGAACTTGGCCAGTACAGAACATGTTAGGCATCAAATAAAGCTCTAGAAATGGTAAAATTTTTACAAATCATTATGCTAATGGTGTGTTGAGTTTACAGATGGAGAAGATCCACTGGGTAGTAGGCAGTCATAAAGTCAGAATTTATGAAAGAGACAGTATCTGACCAGGACTTTGAAAAATATGAAAGGTAAGAAGCATAGTCCCCGAGATGCAAGCCAACCCCAGATGTGATGGCTCCTTTCCCTATACAGAGAATCTTGATGGTGTGTACCATATTATGGTGCTGAGTGACAGAGTTAGTCCATGAATGAATGAATGAATGAAATGAGTGGATAATTGAATGGATGTTGTTCCAGGGGTTGCTATCCCTAAACTCATTCACTTTCTTCCCTGAAACAATAATACAAATACACAGCTCAAGCTAGGCTATGACACCCCAGATTTGCAATGACACACATCATGGTAGCATTGACTAGTCTGCTGTGCATGCAGTTCAAAGATTTCTTTTTTTTTTTCTGTTTTGTTTTGTTTTATTTTTTCCAGACAGGGTTTCTCAGTGTAGCTCTGGCTGTCCTAGAGCTCACTCTGTAGACCAGGCTGGCCTTAAACTCAGAAATCCGCCTGCCTCTGCCTCCCAAGTGCTGGGATTAAAGTCATGTGTCACCACCCCCGGCTTCAAAGATTTCTTTAGCCAAATGTGTTCCAAAAGCATGAACATGAAGTTAACCAAATTCCAGTTTGCTGAAGGCCTCTTTGATCTTTGAGCAGGTAGCTGGGTCTTGTCACTCTTGGAGAAGTTGTAGAGTATATAGCATTTCTCAGAAAAAAAAAATTGGCTTCAGAAATAAATAAATAAACTGTTTGTGTCTTTAAGATTGATAGACAGACATGCAGACAGATTGAAAAACACAGGACCACATTTTCCCCCAGAAAACTGCGAAGAAGAACGTTTTCCAGATTTTAGTTTGGGAAATGCAGACTTCTCCTATTTTGCTTTTTCTTCAACACAACATAACCACTCACCCATTTTCAGACTTCTCCTTTCCTACAAGATCCTTTCCCTTTGTAATAGGAATTCTAAGAGGCCCAGAAAAATGTCATGATACATGGCATGTCCTTAGCTTTGGGGACACACACATAAAACACACACACACACAAAAACCACACAGAAACACACATACACAGATACACATACAAACATAGACACACATGTACCTAGTCACACAAACACACACATACTTAGACATATATACACAAACACACACAGGTACATACACACAGACATATAGACACACAGAGACATATACACAAACAGACATACACACACATACACACACA
This sequence comes from Mastomys coucha, assembly GCF_008632895.1. Lineage (NCBI taxonomy): Eukaryota > Metazoa > Chordata > Mammalia > Rodentia > Muridae > Mastomys > Mastomys coucha. The sequence continues at coordinate 42,350,306 of NW_022196911.1, read as the reverse complement.
GAAACACACACATACACACATACAAACACAGACACACACACAGATACACACACAAATGCACGCACACAGAGACATATATACACAAACACACAGATATATAGATACACAGATGCACACATACACTGATACACACATACATACACACACACACAGACACACACACAAACAAACATTCACAGACACACACACAAACACACAGATATACACAGGCATACAGATACACACAACAGACATACATACATATACACATATACACACATTCCTTTTATTGTTGAATTTTTTATATAATGTCAGTATTTGAAGCATCTGGTCTTTCTCACACAGGTTGCTTAACAAAAGCCAAAATAAACATCCTATTCCCACAGAACTTTCTGGAACTGGATAACATTACAGGGAACTTTGGAAATAAACAAATAAGGAACGTTTACATTATTATGAAGTGAGACTTAAGTTTAATATAGCAGACACTTGTTTAAAACAAAGCAATTTCAGTTGCATATTAAAGCCAACATACCGCATTTCCTTAGAAACCCTTTAACCCACACATCCTTTCCTTTTACAAAACACTGTTAGGAAATTCATTTTTGCTGTGGGGTTTCACGACCCCCACCATGATCCTTTCTCTTCCTGTGTGTCAATAAAGACAAATGCCAAAGAGCTGCTGATTTTCACAATCTCATTTTACATAATTATATCTCAAGTCACCTGGATTGTCATATACCCAAGGGGCAGCAGGCCTCTGGAACTCACTTAGGAGGAAGAGGAGGCATGGAAGAGAAGTGTTACATTTTCTTCAACTTTCCTCTCTTAAAAATCACCAATCTCTGGAGGGACCAAAGGAGCTTCTCTTTCTTTCTGACTGGAATCAAACAGCCTTGCATTGCACTTGCTATTATATTCAATAATTAGAAAACACAGTGAACCCTAATCATATTTGGCAACCTTGGGCCTCTCCCTTTAAGTTTTTACAATGCTACAAATCTGGGCCAAAGGTAGATAGATGAGCAGGTGAAACATGATGCATGGGAAAAGCTGTTTATGAAAGAGTACCATTAAGGGCTTCATGGTCAACCTCAATTATAGAATGTTTTTCATGAACAGTAAGAAAAGGGGAATAGGCAGAAAGGATGAAAAGACAGAAATGAGTGTTTTGTCTTTTTCTCTCTTCAAATGTTGCCTTAATTGTTGTGGGCTCCTAGACAAGGAGACAGCAAGCAAGTGTAATTAGAAAGAAAAACCAGTTAATATTTGTTGTTTCTAAGATCTAGCTATTAGCTGTAAGAAATATATACAGCCTTTTTAGTTCTGATGCTGCATCTACCAAAGAGACTATTCTACTGGAATTCATGTAACATGCATTTAGATTTAGAACTGAAGGGAAAAAATACATGCATTTTACATTAAATCATCCTTATTCTGTTGAAGAATCAAACTAGCTTCAACTTACTGAATCTGAAGAAAGTAGATTAAAATTTTTTGGTTTCCTTAGTTCTAAAAATCAGATAACTAAGCTTTTTGGAATTGTAGATGAATGAAGATTAAGTGGACTTTGAGAGGCTAGTATAGAGCTAATTAAGGAAAGTATTCTCTTATGAATAAAACAGAAGTGTTTAGAATATAGACATCTCTTCATAGTATCATTGCCAAAGGAAAGAAGGCTGTAAGATAATTTCATGGGCTATGAGTTTATGCAGAATTGTGAAGAATAGGCAATTATGATTAATGGGAATTATGATTAATTGTATTCTGATTCATTGAGAGTTTGCTATTCTTGAGGAAAGTGCACTATAAAATAAGCTCCTCTCTGTCCTTGCAAGCTCCTTCCTGATCTTGCAATGACTGCAATAATGCTTTGGAAGAATTAGAACAGTCTTTATAAACATCAGACAAATGTGTATTAACACTTGTAAAGAAAAAGTGTTGACTACCTCCCAAAAGAAGTCTTCTTTAAGGGACATCTGGATATGTCTTAAGTTTTGAGCAAGCAGTGAACTTTTATTGGTGTTCCATGGCAGTTAGGCTTTGAAGTACAATGTTTTACCAAAACTCTATATTTCTTTCGATAAAACAACGTTAGAAATAGTGGAGTTGAAAGCACTCAAGATGGTTCAGTGGGTATAAGCCCTGGGCATTTGTGAGCCTGATGATCTAAACTCAAACCCCTTGAAACCCATGTAAACAGCCACATGCAGGGGCCACTGTGTGCGTTTGTGATCTCACCACTGTCAGAGTGGATGAAGGTAGCGACAAGAGAATGACCTGGAAGCTTGTTGGCCAAGTTAATTAGCATAGCAGAAGAAACAAGAAAATATGGGAAGAACAAACCCCTGAAAGTTGTTTTATACTTGCCCAAACACATACACACACACATACACACACACACACACACACACACACAAAATAAAAAAAAGAAATAGTTTAGTTTGTATTGAGACCAATATATTTACTGTCTGACAAACACTGTGAAGGACCAGCAAATGAGAAGTGATATCTTTGTTCTCCCAGTCCCAGAAGTGTATGTCTCTACGTGAGTGACTTTTCAACTTTCTCCTGGTCTTTCTCCAGTCAGGATGGTGGTACTGAAAACTGTCAAGCTTCGAATTTAATTAGCTCTTAAGTTAAATTTACCATGTAAATTTACCAGGTTCTATGAAGTTTATGCTCTATCTTATTGAAAAGTCAGAAAGACCCTATGGAATATCTACTGCTGTTGTGTTCATTAAGAAAAAAGTGACCAAAAAGGCTTGTCCAAATTCCTGGCACTGGGAAGTAGATGAAACTATACATGACTCTACATCTCTATATTCCTAGTACCATTTTGAATATGAAGGAATTTTCAATAAAATGTATGTAGTTATATGGCAAATTTTTTTTTGTGATCTTAAAGATTCTTGATTCAATCAATAAAATGGTAAGAAAGGACACTTCATTAACCAGTTTTTTTTTTTTTTAAATAGTGGGAAAGTGGGAAGAGTGGTTGCCACTTTTCAAGCTTTTTTCCCCCCTGACAAAAACATGGCTTGTACAATGCAGTGGAGTTCATGGATGTTCCCTGCTATATTTGTCAAAGAATGTAATGACATTTACTAGTGGGCAGTGTGTAGCTGAGGCTTTTGTATTGCTATTGATTTTGTAAAGTCAAAACTGTAACAATTCCCTGACGAAACCATTAATTACAATGCTTTTCTGTACTTAAACCAAAATGCTACATGGGATCAGGTCATTCTGTGCACATTCGGGGTTTGGTGAGGTCTAGTTGAGCCTCTGTCTCCTGGGGCTCAGGCACAGCTAGTGATGAAATTGAACGTTATTAGAGGCCCCAGCCTTGGTATTGTGGTGAACTGTGGAGTATGTCTGTGAAAGTTCAAGGTTACTCTTTCTAAAATTCCCTCTTAAAAGTTGCCTGCTTACCATTTAGTGCTTGATGTTTCAGTTGCAACTTGAGACAGTATTTCTCAAACCAACTGGTAGGTCTATCAGTTGCTGTGCCCTGGAAAAAGACACATCCCCAGTTCAGGGTGGAACCGTGGAATTTTGACTCATCAAAAATATTTTGAAGCTCAATGTAATTGAGGATATCTCTGTGTCCTAGTAGAATTATTTGGTTTATGAAGCCAAATTCTGGAAAACTATGTCTACAACTCTATGGTTGTAATGAGGTTCCTGGATGGTAACACTGAGAAGTAGGCAGGATTTATTTTAGACATCCTTATACTACAAACACACACCACATTGTCTCCCCTTTCAAAATTTATAGACGCAAAGTGATTAAGCGTGAGTAGTCTTCTTCCTCCAAGGCCTCTAAGATGGCTGTCGCTCTATCCCCACATGACCCCCTCCCTTCATCTTCAAAGTAACACCTTTTCTTCTGGATCTCTAACCTATGTTACCAGCTAACTGTCTACTGCTACAACCTACGTTCAGTCTGCTTCGAATGCCATTAGGCCTACGTCTTCACAGAAAATAGATCAGCAAAGTCATGCAAAACAGAATTGTGGGGAATTGATGGTTTCCAGGATCCCTGAGACAATGTCATGGAGATGTTGACAAGCATTGATAGGCTCAGGACATGGGAAACAGGTGCTTTATCTCTTGTGCACACAGTTCATTGTATATACATGGTACTGTAGGCTATGTAGGCTTTCATGCTAACAGATATTATTTTTTTCTTTTTCTTTCAGAAGCTCTTGGTTTATGTGTGTTTGTAAAGAAAAAGAAAGTAATATACTTATTCTTACCCCTTCGGGACAGTATCTTTCTAATCTCTCATTTCTTTGCAGCCCCCTGAGCTTTTTCTTCAGCCAGCAATGTCATATACAAGCTGTAGATAACAACAGAAGGCAGCCTGAATTATTTTTTCAATACATTCAGAGAGTGAAAAATGCCAAGTCATATATTTTTGTGAACAGATGCAACTAAAAACCCAATGTTTCTTTAACTGGGGAATTGTAGGAGAGGGCCAGGCAACAGGGGCTCTCATTCCATCTCAAGTCTTGATAAAGACTGGTACAAAGGCTGCAGGAAGCAAAAATACCTTGGGAAACAAACATATTTCACCATTGTCTACAATTAGTTATTTAAAAAACACATATTGTAAATACTAAGTAATATTCCTGCTAATGTTAAGAACAGGGAAGAGTGCATTGGCCCTGGTGCCTCAGTGGAAAAGCTTTCCTTGTATTTCTGAAAACTCCCAAGTAATGTAATCAAGTGTCTCCTAGTCACTTCAGGACAGGACAAATCAAAGGGAATCTATATATAATCTGCATTGGGGCTTGAGTAAGAGTTTCTATCCAGATTCAGGCAGCACTGGTGTTTTGGGTTTTTATTCAGTGGGCTTTCACGGACACTATCTGGGGCTTGCATGAAGACTCTTTATTGCATCTCACAGGGATGACAAAAGTTAAAAACTGTCCTGTCTGCCTTGATGGACAGATTTGACATCTCTGCTATTCACAGAAGGTACCATCTGTGTCCTACTGTCCTAATTTGCTTTATATTGCCATGATAAGTACCATGTCCGAAGCAATGAGTGGCGAAAAGGGTTTATTGGGCTTATAGGATAGGGTCCATTATCTATAGAAGCCAGGAGCTGAACTTGAAGCAGGAGGTGAAGCAGAGACCATGAAAGAATACAACTTACTGGGCTTGTTCCCATGGCTTGCTCAGCTACCTTTCTTATACAGTCCAGTATCACCTGCCCAGGGATGCCACAGTGGGTTTGAGACCTCCCACATCAATCATCAACCAAGAAAATGCCCCATATACTTGGCTATTGGCTAGTCTGATGGAAGCATTTTCTCAGTTGAAGGTTCTTCTTCTCAATTGACTCTAGCTTGTGTAAAACTGACAAAATATTAGATGCCAGCACAGATACATTGAACTCTCATAAAACACACTAATTGAATTTCTTTAAGAAAAAAAAATAAAAAGTTTTGCTTTACTCTATTGTTTGAAACAAGGTCTCTCTGTAGTCTAGCTTGACCTGGAACTCACTTATGTAGTCTAGTCAAACACAGAATTTGAAACAATCCTTCTGTCTCAGTCTCCTAAAAGCTTGGATCAGTGGCGTGGGACACCAAACATGATCTTGATTAAACGGGCATTTGAAAAATCTCTATTTTATTTTATGTGTATAGATATTTTGCCTGCATGGATATTTATGTATTATATGCATTACTATTACCCATGGAAGCCATAGGATGACATTAGAACTCCTAAGACTAGAGTTACAGATAGTTATGAGCCACCATTGGTGTGTTTGAAATAGAACCTAGGTCCTATGGAAGAGTAGGCAGTGCTCTTAACCATTGAACCATCTCTTCAGCTCTAAATCAACTTTCAAAAATGTCTTTAAATATATATCCTATCTTCATGTTTATATATCAATACATCCATAAAATTTAATTCTATATGTATTTTATGGAAAAAAATCACAAAGACAAAATACAGAGGACCCACAAAATCCACAGTGGACCAAGTAAACATGCAATCCCTTAATACAGGAGCTGACCCATGGGAAGTATGTTGGAGACTGATATGCAGAAAGAGGGAAGGGGCAAATATTTTAGGTTTTGCAGATTAGGTTTGCATGAAAGCAGCCATAAAAATACATATAAATGGGAAGAATGTATTTCTGCACAATAGGACTAGAGTTACAGATGGTTATTTAATCAAGCAAATAATAGACTGGATTTAATTCTTATCTACTAATGCCTAACTTTACACTGGCAGTATTCTTACTATTAGCTATACTGATTTTGTTATCTATGATATATGAAAAGATTGAAATGATATATTTTTGGATACTCAATCCTGGCATAGAGCACAAGACAATTAAAATCTCAGACTTTTAGAATCCTCTGGCTAGAATAGGCCGCCCCATTTTCCCAGCACAGTACTAAATAAAGAGACAAAGCAGAAGATAGTATAATGTTATAGCCACTCCTTCCTGTTTCCACTGACCATCCTGAATGAAAAAAAAAAAAACCAGAGTACTGAAGAATGTAGCCAATCTTTACTGAGGGGCAGCCAGTATATATACACAAACCCATGGACACAGTGTACACGTTGGCATAGTGTAACTGCTGCTGCATAGGAGTGGATCAAAGGCCTTCTTCCTGTAACTTCTATGCAGATCAGAAGAATGCATAGAGAGAGAGGATATTTGCCTTTTATTTTGGAAGAAGAGGAAGGTCTTGCCATTCTCTAAGCCTCACTTCCAAAGACACACGTATGCGTCAAAGGGAAGTATCTATAGTGGGGTGATTTTTGTTCACAGTATCCTGCAGCCAGATCTGTATTTCTCATCGTCCTTGGCCTAGGAAGAAAGGGCTAGTTTTCATGGTAATGGTATCTGTTAGGAATAGGGGAAAGGGAGAGACCACAACATTTAAAGAAGTAAGGTCGGGCTCAAATCAGTTCTGTTACTTGCTCACTCTATAATGACTAGGCAAAGGATCTTAATGTGCTCTAAAACAAGGCTCAGAATATCTTTTTAAATATCCATAGAAACTGAGAGGATTACATGTAAACTCATTTTATTATCCACATGAAATAGATGATAAATGATTCCATCTTTATCTCCGTAGAGGTGGGATGATTATCTGCAGAAAAAAAAAAATGACACCACAAATGTGACCACCTAAAGAACACACGCTGAAACCTCCAACAATTCAACCTTCTCTCTGCTTGCTTGCTAAGGATATTATATCACACTTTCTTGCTTACTATTATCTTCACTTTTGTCATCTGAAAAATGCGCAGAGATAAAATACCTATCATAAACAATTAAGAGATATTAAATATGGTTCTGGCTAGCAAGTCTGCCATAGTGTCTGACACAAGGCAAGGCTTATATCATATTTTGTTTGTCAGTAATCTCTGATTACTGTCATTGCTTAGTTACAGGATAAAAAATTTTTATACACATAGTGGGCTTTAAGAACATATGAATCATGGTTAGAACTGCACCAGACCTGTAGACTTTCTACCATTCTGTTTTTTTTTCTTTTTAATAAATGAAATTTTTTTTCATTTATAGGTTAATTTTCTATAGTACAAGTCCTAAGCTTTCATGTGCTTCACTGTGAGATTCATGACCCAAGAAAAGCGCAGTTTCGAGTCAATGATAAGTGTCTCTTACTGGAGTGGTCTTAAAGATCACATCATCAAACATCTGTATACCCTGAGTGTATTGATCATTATAGTGAAAATTCTGCATTAAAATCATTTAACTTAATCATTTAAGTTAGTGAGAAATTGTCCCCTAAAACTAGTGAACCAGGAATAGCATATTTTAGCAAGATTCCCAGATATTGGAGGTTCAAAAATGACTCTACAGTTAAGAACATTTGCTGCTCTTGCAGAGGATCTGGGTTTGGCTCCTGATACCCAAATGGCAGCTCAAAACAGTTTGTGACTCTTGTTGCCAGGAATCAGATGCCCTTGTTGACCTTCATAGGTACTAGGTACCCATTTGGTGCACATACATACATAATGGCAAAACACTTAGACATGAAAAATAAAGACAAATCTTTAGAAAAATATTTCAGATACTAATGGACTAGTTTTATGTAAAAGGATAAAGTTCATCTGTAGATGTGAATTTTATTATCTTGGAGAGTCTAGTAAAACAAATTATTTCTTATTTCTGGATAATCATGGTACCAATATAAAAATAGAATAGCTGATATATTAGTGGCATCTTAAGATAGTTTCCCAATGAGTGGCCTATATGTGTTATAATATCCAGTTGTGATTTCAATGCTATAATAATCATAAACATCCCTGGTCCTTGACAGATGTCAAGTGACAACATTCAGCCACTCGATGTGCACTAAGCTGCTGACATGCACTGAAGCAAGCCGCACTAACTACTGCTGTCAAGGACCACTACTGAGAATAGTGAGCACACCATTATTCCCAGCACTCTGTAGGTACAAGCAGGCAAATTGCTGCATCTGAAGCCCACCTGATTTACATAGCAAGTTCCAGGTGAGCCAGCCCTACATAGTGTGACCCTGCCTGTACATGCCAAAAACAAAATTACTGTGAAGGTCGTAACCATTGGAAACACATTCAGAGAGGTACCTACACAGACCAAGTCAAGCCCTAGTCTCTAGTGTTCACATCCAGGTTCATGTGGCGTAATAAACTCAGCAAGCGTTCTAGTCTTAGAGAAGGAGATTGCTGGGGTAATCAGCTTTCAAGACAGATGTCTATGAATCATGTGTACTACTTCCAAGACAGACTTGGTAGCTGAGGGCCTTGGGAAAGAAGTTGGCTTATATGGTAAAATAGCCTTTTTGGATGTGAAAAGCTTTCCTTAAATTCAGATTCATTTATTTCTTGAGTACCTTAGAGGAAAGAAAAATGTATATATAAGAATACTTGTATATTCACCATTAGCCTCTCATTTCACTTCTGGGATATTTTGTGAAACGAATATTAAAACAGAAGAATTCTTCCACAGGCTATGTGCCTAGCGGTGAATGCCTGCTACATAATTCATGAAATTGCTGGTATTTTGACATTTTTCTCGTTTCTTTTGCTTTGAATTTTCTAAAAATTTAAAGAATACTTTTTACCAAGTTTTAAATTTGTACTATATAAAAAAAAATATTTTAACATTAACACAAACAGTACATCTCAAAAATAGTCATAATAAAGATTAATTTGAATTAAATTGTATTCATCCCTCATAATAAGAGATAAAACTAGAATTTCTTGCTCACAAACAACAGTTTATGTAAGCCATATTTAAATGGATAATAGATAAGTCACCAAATTAAAGGAAAGATTAATGATTGACATCTACAGATATGAAGGCACTGGGTCTTCTCAAAAGAGCTTATTTACAAATTCTAATCTTTTCTGTATATTTAATCTGAAAGATTCATCTAGTCTAAGTTTGTTGGAAATGGAATGGATGAGACAGCAATGATTCTGACACTTCTTACCCTATTTCTAATGCATGTGTGCCTTTATACTAGATAAATATGATAGACATTGCATGGAATACAAAAGATAATGTACAATTCTACACAAGAGGCATGGTTAAATGCAAATGTGTACCATATTCATGGACTTGAAAATTCATTATAGTAAAGATGTCATGTCTACTCAAAGTAAACTATAACTTTAGTGTCATTATAACCAATGTCAAATGATTTTTGGTTTTTCGAGACAGGGTTTCTCTGTACAGCCCTGGCTGTCCTGGAACTCACTCTGTAGACCAGGCTGGCCTTGAACTCAGAAATCTGCCTGCCTCTGCCTCCCAAGTGCTGGGATTAAAGGCATGCACCATCACCACCCGGCAATGTCAAATGTGTTTTTAATAACTGACACCTTTCTATTCTTAAGAGTGAAGTAAAAAATTAAAGATCTAAAAATATCCCTCCCCAACTTTTCTTTGTATTAGTGTGGCATGTGGCTGCACTACCCAAATGGCCCTGTTGGCAGATGCCATTTCACCGCCCCTCAGTATTCCCAAGCAGGGACAGCTGCCTCTACCAGCCAACTTTCAAGAAGCCCCATTCTCTATGAAATGTGGTCATCCCCACAAGTCTTCGTTGCTGCTATCATCTAACAAACAAGGTGTTAAACTAAGAATCTTGATGATTGTGAATTCATCTACCACCAGCTCTTTGCGTGTAATATTGATGAATAAAATTAAAGTAACATTCTGGGAGGGAACTTCAATAAAAATTTTTGCCTAGCTTCTTTTTACGAAAGTAGAACCTGAATCCCAGAAAACAACAGAGACTTTCTAAGGTCCCAGTGGCTTGCAAGAAATGAATGGAACCGATGACCCAATCCTACTGATCCCTAATCTCATTTTGTTCTTTAATGCCAGTCCTCAAAGTCTTGAGATAGGAATGCCCAGTATTTTCCCAAGTAGAATATAATACATCTCCAAGATGTTTGAGGATGTTTGAAGATATGTTTGGTTATGCTGGCTTGGGAAATAGGTCATGGCTATAGCTAGAGAGTAAACAACAAAAAAGATATGAAATACTTTCAGTTGTACTAGACTCTGTAACTTTAATTTTTTTCAAACCTTACTTTTAGTGATGGTTCTTGAGCACTTTAACCTCCCTTGTAGCCTACCAATAACCTGAGATAGTGGAAAAGAAAGGATGGGGTGTGGAAGGGAAGGCCAGACATGTTTAGAAAGGACCTTTGAATCAACTGTCTGTATTGTCTGGAAATCGGCAGTTCAGTTCACAGGTTAGCAGGCAACAGTAGCTCGATCCATTTGTGAATACTTCATGGATACACCAGCAGTCCAGTTCAATAGAGTCCAGTTAGCAACAGTGATGACAAGACCAAGCAGAGACAACCAGGCCTCAGCCTTAGCTCCAGTCAACAGGGTGGACCTGGAGGGAAACCAGGAGAAGTTCTAGGTTGTGCCTTTCTCAGGGAGGCAAAGACCAGTGAAGATGAGAAACCCACAAGTGTTGCACAGCTAGCTGTACCTGCAAGTCAAACTCTCTCTTCGTCACTCTGTGGAATCCTATTTATACCCTCCAAACATCATGTGTCCTACATTCCACATGCCTTGCTTCAGCATGGGTCTTGCCTCAGCACATGCAGCCATTCAGCCTGAGTCCAAGGAGTCCTGAAAAATGCAGCTCAAATACACAATGTAAAGAGGACCGATACATTTTGCTGCTAGCAAAGAACCTTCCATCACATGTCCTTTCACATGTTTAGCAGAAAATCCTCTCTCCTGTGTCTGCTTCAGTGAAACGAGTGTGCCTTAGTCTGTCACCTTTGTCCACTTCAGGAAAACACTCCTTCACATGTTTGCCCCGGCAAAACACCATCCAACACAACTGACTCCAAAGAACCCTTATGTTTCCACTTTAAGACTCTTTCCCCCAATATTGGCTGCTCAAGGTGAAAATAGTCCCCAACAAATGTAACAATCCCCAAATGACTCAGCTTCATGAAAGCAATATGTCTCAAGATCCCCTATCCCAGTACTCCAAAAAATGAGGCTGTATTCTTTGGTTCTGCTCCATCCTCCTGGCACTGAACACCAGGTCTGGCTGCATTCCTTTCCAGTAGACAGTTTATGCCACATCCTTAGCACCTCTTTGTCAGCTTGTCTCATCTCCTTGACAAAGCAGCTGCCAGCAGTAGGCCCTGAGCATGCTCCACTCCAGCCAGGCTGACAACTCTCTTTAGTGAGATGGGAGAAACCACAGTTACTTGTAGAAAGAGGAAGCAAGTTGGGTTAGACAGGGCATATAGATTTCAGTCTGGTCCTGGTTGAAGCAGAAAAGTCTAGAGATGTTTGTTGAAAATTTTATTTTTAAAATTTTAAAAAGATAATTATATAAGATAGATTGGGACCCCTATAACTCAGTTTTGTAAGAAAGGATAAATGCTCAAAGTATGTCCATTTGGTCCACTTTGTTCTGATTTTAGAGAAGGATTAAATTGATATGTGGCACTGGATCTCAGTGGATTGATACTTCCTATGTGACATAATAGGCTTAATAATAGCCTTAGTTTCTGTGGAGCACATAATAGTGACAATAATTACGTCAACACTAAAGGGTTCCTGTAAAGCTTACATAAGCATAATGAATGAAGAAAAATAATTTAACGTAGTGAGTGGCATTCAATGTATGCTAAATGAATGACAGCTATTAGGCACGATTTCCCTGCACCATTAACCAGGAAACTATACCAGGCTTTAACAGGTTCTGGCTACACAATAAACATCCCTCTTCGTTTTTTTTTATATCAACAGATCTCTTTGCCCCAAGCAGAGCAGATAGCCCCTCCTCATGTTAGCCATCCATTATTTTTAACTATTCATGAAATGATTCTTCATATACGTCTACAAGTCAGTTCTTCAGCTGAAGTCCTCTGACTGTTCTGTCTCTTATAGCTATTTCCCCTGCTCTCCTTTCTTCTGCCATAGATAGCATGCCTTCAGAACACCAAATCTCATGCTAAGAGTTTTCATAAGGGATTCTCCCAGAGGTGGAGAATGCAGTGGACATCTGCTCCCCATTTATAAAAAGATGAAAAAAAAAATCACCTCCCATCTCTGTATTCTTTCTCTGACAGGACTGTGTGTCTCTTATCTAGGAATCTGTGCTAATGAGTTCTTTTAGCTTACAACTTTAGCTCCACTGCCTCAAGGGACTTTTATCTGATGGACAGTATACTGCTTACATTTTATTTCTTCAAACTACAGCACATCTAGCAACTTCTCCTATCATCCAGGTGTTTACCTAGATGTTTAGATAATACACCTGGTGTGCTCAACTGAACTATGGACTTCTTTGGTAGCACCATGCACAGAGTAGCACATTTTAGTTGTAGGAGCTTCATTAGCAGCTTTAAAGATCAGAGTGGAGTGAAAACTAAGGGCTGGGAAGAACTTGCTAGGGGAGTTCAAGTGAGGGGAACAAAGAAGAGACCCTGAAGATGCTGAGGAGTACACATCCCTTCAGGAGGGTTTTAGAACTCAAAGATTACTGTTTCCCAGAGGAAAAACAGAATTAATCATTTCTTTTGTTTTTGCTTATTCTGGCTTAAGATAGCATTCACTTGTGAGCCCCTCCATTTGACTAATGTTGAACAGGAATTCCAAGACCAGTCCAAGAACTGGATGATGCCCCTCTTTGAACTTCATATTTCCTTCTTTCTTTCCTTTCTTCCTTCTTTCCTCCCTTCCTTCAACCCCATCTCTCTCTCTTTCTTTCTGTCTCTCTATCTTTCTGTCTTTATCTCTTTATTTCTCCCTCTCTTTCTCTACATTTCTTTTTCCTTCCTTCCTTCCTTCCTTCCTTTCTTTCTTTCTTTCTTTCTTTCTTTCTTTCTTTCTTTCTTTCTTTCTTTTTTTGGTTAGCCTACAAAGTCCAGTTAGTGATGCCATATGTGTATGGATATGGGGCCATCCACTGGAGCACAAGAGGCCTATTAATGACTATATGTTGGAGAAGAAGAGGAGGAAGAGGAGGAGGAAGAAGAAGAGGAGGAATGATCCTCTATCCACAGCAACTATTAACTGCTGATAGTGCCTTTATAAAGGATGGAACCCAGACAGCATCTCCTTAGTCTAGGTCAGGATTTTGGCTGTTGAAGATAACTTGGCATTTTGTGATGGGAATTATCTTACCCATCTCTGAGCAATCCCTGTAGTTACCTCTTAACTCAGGAAAATGGTGAGCTTTTGGTTCACCATTCAAACTTGTTAAAATCCATAAAAGGAGAAAGGAGTGCTTCTCAGATTGAAACTGGGTATGTAGCTGAAATGGGAGCAGAGTAAATTTGATAAAGGAGCTTTGGAGAGAAGAGGGAGATGAGATCAAAGATGTTCCAATCAGCATGTTTTACCCTCTGTCAGTTTAAAAGACCACGTTCTAGTGCTATCATTATTTCCAATGTGGCCAATTGCAGAGTGGACATGAATGGCTGTAAAGAGAGGTGTTTGAAATGAGGTTTGAAATCAGAACATAGAAAAACCATATCTGAGATATAGAGAAAAAAAAACTCCCAGGAAATAGGGCACAGTGTAATGTTTCTGCAGCTAAACGCTGCGCTCAAGGGAATTGGAATGTAGTGTGTGGCAAATCTTGGTCTTCTTCAGCAGGCTCATTGCAGAGGAAAATTGTTGCCCAAGGGAGAAGTATACTCAGGCTGCTCAGGCATCACAACGATTCCAGAAAATTTAATCAGGTATCTGATAGGTAAGCTAAATCCTTCCTCTTTAAAAACATCTGTCTGGGCCTGCCTGTATCACCTATCTAAGTCATAGGTTTGTCTCAGAATAGATCCTCACACTGGGATCTCAGCATGGATTTCATTTTTGTAAGAAAATACAATTTATGGGCCCAGAAGGAGCTTTGTAGAGCTCACAATATCCTTGAATGGCATGCAACAGCAATTTTAGACAAAGTGTTAATTCAGTGAATAAGGAGAAAAGGAAAGACGGGGGAAACCCAGGCAATTGTCACTACTGAATGAGTTGAAAAGTGGTATGAAGGAGCATTTCAGACCCCATTATTTCTAAATTCTCTTTTAATGTTTAAGAATTTGTTTGATATTGTTGAGCCTCACATAGAATGCTAGCAGCATAGCACTGTATGTGTGTGTTTGTCTATTACGATTCTGGAACCAGAACCCTGAGTATGTGAGACAAAGCAAGTGCAATCTCATATCAAGATCTCTCTCTCCAGAACAATATACACCATGGGAACCCAGTCTTTACATCCACTGTTTACTATTCCCCTGGATAAATTTAGGCAGAGCCCATGGCTTTCCTGAGTGCTCTCAGAAAACTGAGAAGTCATGCAGGAAATTAAAGTCACAAAAACCTCATTTTAGTAATTCTAAAGAGCAGAGCAAGGAAACCAGAGGATTTTTTTTTCTTGAGTGGTACTCTTGCACTCAGGACTCTAGCTCTTGAGCCCTTGAAGGGGCTTTCTCCCATGAGGGCCAAGCAGCATCTCACATTACCTTGATACAAATACCCACCTCTTCCTGGCTTGCTGCAGTAAGCATGGCTTAAAAATATCTCTGAGAAAAAAAGTAATAAATGAATGTGATGTCAAGGCCATGGGCACTTCATCTCCATTTTATTGTAATGACCTTCCCTAGCAGTAATGGAGGTAGAATGAGGATCTTCAATTTACCTTTAAATCACTTATTTTCTATGTCATTAAGTACGAAATGCAGCACTTTTCAGAACTTACTTTGTAAGATGCTCCCTCATGTTACTGTTGATTAGCAGGCAGTAGAGAATGAAAATAATATTTCAATCAAATACTGTTGGGATTCCTATGTAGAAATCTAGTTGGTATATAAAACAAGAAAGGATTGAGAGAGGCTGATCCAGCAAGAATCCTTCAGAGAGGCAATGGGGATGAGTGGAATGTGGCTTGGCTTGGGGTTACATACACAGGCTGCCTACCATTACTTCTGTGAATCAGAAGTGCTATGTAACCTTTTTGATTCTTACACCATCTATCAAGTGATAGCATCAATTCCTAGAGTAACATAAGATCTGTAATTAAAGCACAACATATCAATTTCCTTTCATTATCTCTCTTTCATTCCTGAGCATTCCTTCAGGAATTATACTGAAAGCTTATATAAAGAGACAGTCCTAGGGAGCCTCCAATCCTGATGGCAGTGGCTGGTGATATCTGACCCCTACCCATTGAGAAGCCTATTGAACTTATGTAGGCGGGTGCTCTGAGCCCCAGAATCTTTGTAGGGGCAAGAAAGCTCCAAGGGTTGCTGTTTAGTCTTCAGTGTCCTGATGGAAGGCCATGTCCTCAGGTGTCTATGTTTGAGGCACTTGAGTGAGCCATACACTATCCACGTCTTCCTCATCCCACCGAATCTTTCCCCACTTAATTCTCTTAACAGCCCTTTCAGCCTTCTCAGTTGCCTTCAGCAGAGAGCAAATCCCCCTCTCCTGTGCTTTTTTCATTTATGTGTATGTTTGTGTCTGTATTTGTGGGTACACTGAGAGTACAGGTGTCTCCAGAGGCAAGAAGAGGGAGTCAGGATCTCTGGAAATGGAGTTACAGGAAGTTGTGAACCTTTGGTTGGGTTAGAAATAGAACTCTGGTCCTCTGCAAGAATAGTGAATAAGTTTAACTTCTAATCCATCTCTTTATCCCTTATTCCTGGACACCTGCAGAAGAATAATATACTAAATAATAGATACTAAAACCCACTAAAACACAAATCTTTTGCTACGGTATTTGTACATGGTTTATGTGCATCTTCCGATAGACTTCATGTCATTCCTAAGTGACATCTACTATCCCATGCAATGCAAGTATCATGGAGACAGTTATGTCTAGAGAAGATTTTTTTGAATGTGAAAATTCAGTATAGATGGAGATTGTGAATATTATTGCTATGTAGTTGGTTGAATCTGTGGATGCAGAATCTACAGATGAATGATGCATGTGTATGTGTGTGTGTGTGTGTGTGTGTGTTTCAGATATGTACAAAAATTTAAGTCTGAAAATTTTATAGGGTTGAGAAGGTGATGGCTTAAGTGCTTGGTACACAAGCTTCAAGAAGCAGGGTAGCCTGCTCACTTAATCCTAGTGTTCCTCCGGTACAAGGGCAGCAGAGATATAATAGTCCCTGGAAACTCACAGGCTAGATAACCTGGCTTACACCGTAGCAGATAGAAAAAGAATAGCCTATGTCAAATAAGGTTGAAATTAAGGACATAGACTCAAGGTATTTTCTACACACGTACGCATGCACACACACGCACATACACAGAGACAGAGACAGAGAGAGAGAGAACATACACAGAGACAGAGAGAGAGGGGAGGGTTTAAGATTTTGAGTAAGGTTTTTGGTTTTTGGTTTGTTTTGTTTGTTTTTGCCTACATGTACATATGTATATGTATCTGCACTGTGTATGTATGCCTGATGCCTGCTGAGGCCAGAAAGAGGGTGCTAGTTTCTCTGGAACTAAAACCAAATCCAGGTCTTCTGCAAGAATGGCAAATATTTGTGAATTGAGCTATCTCTCCAGCCCCAGAAAAGGAAACTTTAGCACAGCTTTAGATTACCTTACTCATCCTGTAAAAAAAAAAAAAAAAAAAAAAAAAAAATACAAGAGCAAAGCAGCTATCGATATCTACCATCCAGCCATGTCCCTTACAGTGTCTGGAGTCCTCAGGTATGTTTCTTTGTTGTGTCATATCTCCACCTCTGTCGGCATTTGTAGTCTGAGACCCTGTCTTAACATCTGAGACATGAGGAAGACTCTCATTCTCTTCTAGTTATCTGTGGTATCTGATCTACACTCACACTCAAAGAGATCTAGAGGTTCCTGAATTGCCCTAACACAAAGACATGGAAGTAGAGAAGATCCTGAATTGCCCTAACACAAAGACATGGAAGTAGAGAAGATCCAAAAGGTTCCAAGGGGCTGAGAAATTACTCACTCAATAAAAGCCTTGCCACAAAAGCCTGAAGACCTAAGTCCTATGTGCAGCACCCATGTAAAACACTGTGGGCATCATGGTATGAGGCTGTAATCCCTGCAATGAGGAGACAGAAAGAAAAGGACCCTGGGGCTTGCTAGCCAGACAGTCTAAACAGGTGAGCTCCAGATTCTGTGAGAGAACCTACCAAGCAGTAAGATGGGGCCAGGGGGCAGTTAATGAAGACTTCTATCTACTATTGCCATGTCCATTTACAGGCACATGCACATCTGTACATGTATCTACAAAAAGGGTATGCAAGGAGACAGACAGAAATCTCATCATTCCTCTTCTTTCTTCATACAGTTATGTTCCTGAGAAGGTGGGGAGCAGAACTGAAACAAAACCCACCACTCACAGGCCAGAGCTATGTTGCCTGTTTATTCTGTACATCCTTTGAAGCATTAACCAGCTTTAACATATGAAATTGCTACAACTTCAAGCCAATGTCAATGCCAGTAGCTTCTATCCCATGAGTGTAGTGACACCAGCAGCTGCCTTGCAAAGTGGGTGGCTCCCAGATTTTCTTCCTCTTAGTTCTCCTCTAACCAGGAAGATTGAAGCATCAGCAGGATAAGTCACTGTCACAAACACTCTTGGCACTCAGGAAGGAAATACTACACTGGGGCCTGTTCCCATGGCCCTAGTGGTTGTCTGGAAGTCATTACATTGGACTTACCCAGTTCAGTTCACCTCTGCTTTATTAGTTACTTCTCCCATATTGTTTATCCCAGGCAATACACAAGACCAAAGGAACTCGAGGAAGGAAGGGTTTATTGCGGTTTTGTAGTTTGAGGGTACAGTCTATCATTATAGGGAAGTCCAGGGAGGAGGAGCTTGAAGCAGCTGGTAACAATTGTGTCTGAATTAGAGAGTGATGAATATTGGTGCTCATCTGGCTTCCTCCTTTTTATACAAAAATGGACCTAAGCCCGGGCATGGTATTGTCCCTCCTTTAGAATGGTGTTTCCATCTCAGACATTCTATTGTAAAGAACCCCTCACAGACAGTCACCACATTTTACCTAGATGATCTTCCATATTAACACCCAGAAGTTTGTACCCTAAGTGATTTTGGAACTTGTCAAGTCAACAATATTAGTTTTCCCTACTCTGCCCCTTCTTAATTTGACACCTAGATGTACCACTTCTGAGCTATAACCTTCCACTTCCTGTATCTATAGATTTACAGCCATCCCATAATGCAAAATGCATTTAGTCCAACCCCCAAAATCTTTATAGACCTTAACAATTCCAAGACCATTTGAAAGTACAGAGTCCAAGCATCAAGTGTCACACAAAGTGATCTCTTCACTATGAGGTCCTATAAATTCTGAAACTACTTTCATGCTCCTTACAGACAGTGGTACACAATAAACACTCTCATAACAGAAAGGAAGAATTGGAACATGGGAAATGACGAGACCAAGGCAGGACCATAACCCAGCAGGGGAGGGCATACAGCATGTCTTGCTGCTCCATGTTCAGTATTGCAGGCTCATGATAGAATCGTCCAAGCTCTAATGGTTTTCTAGTTCTGCTGCCTGCAGCAAACACAACTCCTCCCTTGATCTGCCTGTGCTCTGTGCTTTCAGCTTCCTAAGCCCATATCCTATGGTTTTGGTACCTCTGTTATCATTTGGTCTCTTTTCCTTTTTTTAATTAGATATTTTCTTTATTTACATTTTATTCAAATGTTATCCCCTTTCCGGGTTTCCCCTCAGAAAATACCCTATCCCCTCCCCCTGCTCATCCATCCACCCACCTACTCCCGCCTTTTGACCCTGGCATTTTCCTACACTGGAGCATAGAGCCTTCACAGGACCAAGGGCCTCTCCTTCCATTGATGACCAACTTGCCCATCCTCTACTACATATGCAGCTGGAGCCATGAGTCCCACCATGTGTACTCTTTGATTAGTGGTTTAGTCCCTGGGAGCTCTGAGGGTACTGGTTAGTTCATATTGTTGTTCCTCCTATGGGGCTGCAAACCCCTTCAGCTCCTTGGGTCCTTTCTCTAACTCCTCCAGCCTACACTCAGTCCAATGGTTAGCTGTGAGCCTCCACCTCTGTATTTGTCAGGCACAAAACTAGTGTTAGTGCTTTATGTACCATATGAACGTCACTATTGGGCTTGGGCTGTGGTGTTTATGTTTTTCTCTTTTTGTTGTTGTTTACGATGATGTTTTCTGTAAGAAGTCTCCAAAGGCTACACCTCACATTTAAGGAATTTGCAGAATTGACCTTCACGGGTCTTTAGGCATGAATACTCTGCCTGTGTTGCCTCCGGAGGCCAAACCTACAGCACCCTGTCTAAAAAGGTCATGGTGCCATCTGAAAATTCCCTCAAAGGGGTACACTGTAGCGATAGAAAGGATCTTTGTGGAACTGAATTCAGCACATCCACTAGCCCTTCCAATTGTCCAGGCCTTTGAACATATCTCTAAATCTCTCTGGCATTGATTTTGCCATCTGAAAAATCCACTACACAATAATAGGTGGATTGTTCTTCATTAAGGGGCGATTGAGATAATGCTCATGAGATCAGTGCATGGGGAATGTCAGCAACAAAACCATACATTCTTCTCTCATCTAGAGCATGGGAATTTGAACTTCCACCATAACACTTTTATTTCTATAGTTTAAAGCCTTACTTTAAAAGTAAACTACCCTGGCTTAAATGAACACATTAGGATAGAGATTCAAATTCAAAATGATGAAAGGATAAAGAGGGTATGGGGAAGTGTGGCTGGTGATGAGGCGACCAGAGTGTGGAGTAACCAAAATCTTTTGATCCCCTCCGGAAGTCACACGAAGTTGGAAGTGACTATATAGATTCAGTCATGATGGCATCATGTGGGGATTTGGGCTTTCTCAATAAATCTTAATTTTTCAAGACAAAGTCACTTTGGAATTTCTTGGGTTTTGGTTGCTTTATTTTTATTTAACCCCCACCCCACCCACAGTCAAAAATCAAAAAACAAATAAAACAAAACAAAACAAAACCACCTTAGCCCAGATTGGCCTATGCACGTGTAAGCTGAAGTTTGGGTTACCGGTTTACTTCATCTGCATAAGTCCAGGGTTTTCCTTCTGGCCTGTGTTATAGGAGTAAGGTTATCACAATAGTCACCTATGTGGCAATTCATGGAAGATGTGGACAAGTTTCTACCATGAGCTGAAGACCTCTTCCTGGAGGCCACTATGTTATGAAACCTAGTTGATGAGAGGCATGCCTCATGGAAACATTTCAGACAGATGAGTACCTCTGAATACAGACTTTTCCTGTTTCCCTGGGCCCATGTCGGTCACAGTGTAAGGAACAGCTGCTTCCTATGCTCTGACCAATCACAGGCTTTACTCACCTGGACCACCTACCAGCACCATGGGAGACAGTGTCTCATGACCTTGAAAAGCTCTCTTTTCCTCCACTTCCTCACTCAGATTCTTCCCTCTGACTATCTGATGAGACATTGAAATGAACACATGGAGCTGCCTTGTCTGTGAACTAACAATACACAAGAGGAATCAGGTTCTAGTGCTAAGGATCCAGGAGGAAGCACAAGGACCAAGCAAGAGGGTGTTGGAGCCCAGTGCTGGGACAGGTAAATAGAGTTATGTGAAGTCACCAAGGTCTCAGGTGTTGTGTTCTCATGCTAGGTGAAGAAGTGAGTAAGCTCAAAAAAAGTATTTGTGACTTATTCTCCTGCTGGAACTTTACACAAATTAGCATCCTGAACAACAACAAAAGCCCAGCCACATGCCTTGGTCTCAGTATGATGGGCAGTGGCCACATGCAGGGATGCTCAGCCAATCAATCCAATCCTCTGGATGCGGTTAGTGGCATCAGTCTTTTCCTACATTATGCCATTGTTTTAAACTCCCAGCTCTGATAATGATTGAATCCATGGACAAAATGATTCTCAAGAATATTTTCTTAAGGAAAGAGCCCAATGTTCCTCTGTAGATACCTTTAGAGTAAATCTAGGAGCTTTAACCAGTCTGGTAAATAAGGAATTCTGTTTTCTCTTTAGGAAGTAAGATCCTTTGTGAAGTTAAAGTTCTAGGATTGTGTTGCAAATGAACAGGATGGAAGAGCACCCTCTGATCCTCAGAGTGGGAGCTTAAACTCAGGGAAAGAAAAGTAACATTATGAAGCACTTATAGGGGCACTAACACTCCTTTATGAAGATCTCCTCTGTATATAAGAAAGTAAATTAGAGAAGTGACCTTGGTATTAGTTGTTTTAAAAAAAGGGAAACTTGACAGTATTTGAAATATCTATTATAGGGATTCCTAACTTGGAAACCTTTGCAATATTTTGTCAAATATTTCTGTACTGTGGGAGACTCTTGTTCGTTCTTTTATGTTACATTAAAATCCTTGCCTCTGTCCACTGGTTACTTGCCTCTCCCCGAAAGGGAAGGCAATAAATGATTCTAGATGTTGCTTGTATTCTGTCGATGGGCATGATTATCCCTGCTGAGAACCAACAGGCTAGCCCTGTATACTTGGGGAGTAAAAGAGGCTTTTGTTGCGGTACAAGTTCCTGGTATCTTCATGGTGTTATGGAAATAGAGTTGGATCAGAAAGACAGAAAGAGTGGTGTTACCGAATTATGGGGTACCAGCAGCAAGGATGTACAGGGGAGGAGGAAATGACTTTCTTAACAAGGAGTTGAATGGGAGCAACTAAGACTAGTATACATGATTTAAGGGTGAAGCATATTTCCTAAAATAACTTGGTCTGTCATAAATATATCCCAAGTAATAATTTTCTTTTTTTTTTTTTTTTTTTTTTTTTTTTTTTTTTTTTTTTTTTTTTTTTTTTTTTTTTTTGGTTTTTCGAGACAGGGTTTCTCTGTATAGCCCTGGCTGTCCTGGAGCTCACTCTGTAGACCAGGCTGGCCTCGAACTCAGAAATCCACCTGCCTCTGCCTCCCAAGTGCTGGGATTAAAGGCGTGCGCCACCACGCCCGGCTTTCCAAGTAATAATTTTCAATGACACAATCTCATGTATATGGCTACTATGAGCAGTATTTTGCTAGAAATTTTATTCATGTATAGTTCTTCATTTAATATAAAGAAGACTCTTTGGTAGGAGCTGTCCCAGCTTCGTCATGAGTATCCATTTATTTTTTAAACATATGCCTGTGTCAGGGTGTGTAGTTGAATGTAATGGTCACAGAGATTGGAGGCATCAGATCTCCCTGGAGTTATGGGCTGTTGTGAGCTGCCCAACATGAGTGCTAGAAACCAAACCTGGGTCTTCTGGAAGAGCATGAGAAATTTAACAGCCAAGCCATCTCTTCAACCACACAAATATCCGCTCTCATGGATAATATCTAGGCAACTTTCTTTGGCCTCTGGAGAACTCACAACAGTTTGTCATATTGTTTATTAATGTTAAATGCTTGAAACAAAGTCTCGCTATTCATCCAAGGCAGGCTTCAAACTCCTGCATCACCCTTCCAAGAGCTAGGCTTACTCTATACCTGTGTACCTGGCTGTGGGGGGTTGAATGAAAATGATCACTAAAGGCTCATGTCTGTGGATTCTTAGTATCTTGTAGCTGAAACTATTTCAGAAGGACCAGGACAGTGGGTCTCAAACTTCCTAATACCGCAACCTTTTAATATAGTTCCTCAATTTATAGTGACCCCAACCATAAAATTATTTTCATTGTCACTTTATAACTATGATTTTGCTACTGTTTTGAATCATAATGTAAGTATCTGATTGGCAGGATATCTAATGTGTTCAGTCAGCTCCCAAAGGGCTCATGACCCTCAGGTGAGAACAAGTGGACAAGGACATAATGTCCTGTTGGAGGATGTGACTGGGGGTGGGCTAAGGTTCAAAAGCCAATGTCGTTCCCAGTTAGCTCTCTCTCCTTTGTACTTATATCTTAAGATGTAACCCTCAGCTACTCCCCTAGCAGTACGCCTCCATGACTCCTGCCTTGCTTCCCACCATGGTTGTCAGAGACTCTTACCCTCTGGAATGGAAAGCTCTAAATTAAACTCTTTCTTCTCCAAGTTGCCTTGGTCATGGTATTTTATCACAGCAACAAAAAAGTGACTAAGGTACAGGTTTAGCCTTAGCTTTTGAATACCAAGTACAGTTCATAGCCTCTGAAACCTTTGCAGCAGGATTATTTACCTACCTTAAACTCTTTAGTCAAAGACCATTTATAAAATATTTTTAGACAACTTGGTTCAAGTTTGTGTGTGTTTATCACATCTTTACAGCTGCCGTGCAACTTTTTGTTCAAATAGAAACCATCTGTGAACCATGGACTCACAGATTCAGCTTGGACCCCAGCTATAGGGACAGTCTTCCAAATGCCTTCTTTGGGGTCTTTGAACTCTAGTCTGCTACCGTATCAAAAGTTTTGTTTTGAGTTCCAGGTTCACGAAATAAAATTTGGTATGATTTCTGTGCTTTTACATCTCTATTAGAAACCTTTACTAATGCATTTCTTATCTATCTATCCAATCAGAAGCTACCACATATTTACACTGGATGGGATTCTGGGTAAGTCCTAGAGAAA
Source organism: Mastomys coucha (assembly GCF_008632895.1). Classification (NCBI taxonomy): domain Eukaryota; kingdom Metazoa; phylum Chordata; class Mammalia; order Rodentia; family Muridae; genus Mastomys; species Mastomys coucha. The sequence goes on along the minus strand of NW_022196911.1, from coordinate 42,326,264 downwards.
TGTGGCCACCTACAGCAAATATGAAGCCAGAACCTCCTTGGTTCTTTATTTTGACCATCAGTTTCTAAATTTGTTGTATGGGGTAGAAACGATGCCAGGAATCTTGGTGGGTAGAGCAGGTCTGAGATCCTGGGAAACTTAGTGGGTACATACCTGAGATGGTAGAAGCCTTCTTGCTCCCTGCCAAATTCCTAGCCTGGAATATGTGCCATACTTCCCACATAAGGAAATGTGACCTACAGTCATGTAGATCCAGAATAGAGTTTTACATGCTAATGAGATACCTATAGATAGGTCCTGAGGGTTTAGCCAATAAACTTCCCTTCCCAGACATTCCTCATTGCAAAAGGTATTTAATCTTGGGTCCACCCTGAGAAGTTGGTACAGTACACATCCATTTTCTACAATGAACAACCAATAAACAGTTTGGAACCAAGGACTGTCTCATGGAGAACCACCATGGTGAGCATAGAAGAGGCCTTTGACTACTGAGCAGCCTATATCCTCCTGCAGACGGTCTCTCTGTGCTTTCAGCCATAACCACAGCCAAGCCAAGTCACTTAACATGATGTACTAAGAGCTGCAGCTGGATTGGAAGCTCACAGGAGCTGTGGGGTCAGCCTGAGCAAAGCAAAGTTCAACTCTTACCCAGTTTACTTTTCTGAAGGAACTTCTGAGAACCCTCCCCAGATCAGGGAACTACAGCTGGGAGGTGGTACTGAGAGGGGAAAGTAAAGCGTTCCTCTGGCTTCTCTGCCTTGCCTGCAGGCCTTGGTTTCTGCTCTCTTTCTTGACTTCCTTCATGAATTTCTAAAACTTCCTGTTTCTCTCCTGAGGACAGAGTCTGGTGTGTCTTCTGACTCTCTGCTTGACCAGTTCACACAGAAGCAATGGCAGCCTCTACTCCATTTTACTCAGAACTCCCCCTTCCCCATGATTGTACATTTGAACTTTTGCAAATCCAGCACTGGAGTGGGATAGAGTGCTTGTGGGGGCTTGTGGCATGGCATTTCAAAGTCAAGTCTATTCCATGGTAACTTTTAAAACAGCTGGCTTATGTGAGGATCATTTAAGACTAATGCATACTAATGTAGAAAAAGTCCAAATGGGATGTCACAAGTCTTAAATCATAGCCCTGTCTCTGTGACCCCCACAGTGTTGCCCTGGATGACTGCTAGGATTATACCTCCTCTACAGGTTCCTGTTGCTCTTAAATTCTTTAAACTTCTGTTAAGTATAAAGATGGCACTCAATTCCAGCCTAATTTGTCTTCAGGAAAAAGAATCAGAGGCAACACTTTGTTTTCATGAAGGAATCTCATTTATCTCTGATGGATCTGATGAATCAAGAAATGTAATAGACACAGGAAGAATGGACCTTTGACTAAATGATATTTGCAGTGCAGGGAACACTTGGGCCAAACCCTCTGCGAATTCTGACTATCTGTCAGGAAACCCAGTTACATCTGTTCCTTCCCCACCTAGCAGAATCTCTAGACCTTGAACTCCATTTTCAGGTATAGGACCCTCTGCCTCACTCTAGACTGAGTCAGGTTGACTGTCTTATAATAATGGTGTAGGTTTCATTTCTTTCTGAGCATTTGCTTCTCTGTGACAGTATCATTGGCTTTTTACCAGTTTTCAAGTGAACCTCTGGATTTTGTTTCAGCCCAAGTATCCTTTATGCTCACTAGTGTAGGATGTTGAGTACTGATCTACTGCCAAGTTTCATGGGTCAGATAGGTGACATCAGTACCATCTCCTTTCCTTTCACATCTCTTCTGTAATTCTCCATGCTTTGGTTCATCTGTCCATTCAACTGGAATTGGTTGTCTCTGCTTTAACTCAAGCCTGAAGAAAAACTTATAAAATATGTTCACTAATTCTGAGGAATTCATCCACTTATGGAAACTTTTATAAATCCAGGAAAAAGCTTCAGAATTCATTACTACCCAGGATAACAATAAAGATGACAATAGCAATTTTTAATGTTTTAGTGTATTTTATTGTTTATCCAGTAGTTTATCCAGTACATCAATACTATCAATACATGCCATGCATTGCTCCAGCTGTAGTCTAAACAATCTCTTTCTCTTTATGGAATTATATCCTAGCAAGGTTGGCGACCACATACAAGTGAGTGAAAACTGGAAAGAGAGGTCACAGTTGCTAGAAGGATGGAAGAAGAGCTGCCGGATTCAGAGTTGTCAAGGAAGGGCTTGTGCACGGTATTTGAGCTAGAACCTTAATTAACTGAAGGGGTCAGCTGCGCAGAGAGCAAAGAACATGTGAAGCCCAGGAAACAGTAGATACAAAGCCTTAAGGATGGACCCATTTGGTTACACTCCAAGGAACAGCAATATGATAAATACAACTGGAATAGATATGTGATCTCTCCTTCTAGCCCCCAAGATAAAAACAAAACAACAACAACAAAGAGAAAAACAACAACAACAAAAACACATCTTTTTTAATATATATAACATGAATCTGGCTGTGGCATTTTAGAAACAACTAGTCTCAGACATATGACAATGAGAGAGAACTAAGTCACCCTAGGTTGAGGAAAGAAATTAGCACTAATCATAGTTGACATTCTGTGTCACACCCCTATTAATTGCTCCCTAGTTCCTGCTACACACATGTCTACCTGTTGCTACTTGTTGCTATCCTTGTCTTTATGCTCGGATAATCAGATGGGAGAGTTTCAAGTGTTTGACAGCTTCATTTGTATGTAAAGTCAACTGTGGGGGTATCCAGTTCCTTTCCTTCTCCATGCATTAATTGCTGTCTTGAGAGTACTAACTTCCGTGATTTTCCTGGTGCCTTGGCAGGTAACCTGGAGAATAAGATCCCTGTGACCCCACAAGAAGGGTCAAATGCTATTATCTTTATTTAAATGGAGGTAGCCCCTCTCCACGAGCTAGTCCAAGCAGTAGTGTATGGTTTAGGGGACTTCTCACTTGAACATTCATTCCATCTTTGCAATGACCTGCCACTAGTTAGAGCAGCTGGTTCAGCCAGATGTCTGAGTTTTCAAGAACTGCCAGGTACATTCATTGACCCAGAAGGACATGTTTTGACTTCTCCCCAGCGTGAAGTTGATATACTTGAAATCAGATCTTTGTAATAAACAGAAGAACTAACTCAGAAGAATCCTACATGTTAGGCCTGCACCTATGGGAACTAACTCTATGGTCTTCAGTCAACAATAACCAAAGAACTCATAGTCCATGTCATTAAGAAACAGGAAAACTTGAGATCAACCTGGTTGGAGAAATCTCTTAGACCTGGAAAGATGGTTCAGAGACTAACCAGGAAGAGCTTGGAAAGAATGGAAGTTCAGTTCCCACCACCCTTATCTAGTGCCTCAGCCCAGGGGATCTGGCACCCTCTTCTAGCCTCTAAGGGCACTTGTACTCATATCCACACATAAACATAGACACACACACACACACACACACACACACACACACACAGACATACACATCAAATAAATCCCTAAAAAATAGAGCCTCTATTATTTGAGAGTCATTTTTAAAAAGCAGAATGTACCATGGCCAAATCTGTATATTTTACTTAGAAAAGAAGTTACATGGCTCACCTGGTACAGTGCTAGGGAAAAGCAAATCTATTCAGCCCTAGCACCCATCCTCCTAGGCAGCATGTTCCTACTTTAAAAGAAAGGAGACTGAAATTAAAAGCATGAACTGCTTTGCCCAAAGTCACTTAAGGAGTAAAGCATCCAACTGGCATTTGAACATAGGTCTTTTGGATGCTGAAGCTGCCACTGCCTCAACCCACAAGGGGATGCCCTTTTAAAAAACTGAAGTTCAGAAAGAAAGTATTGAGATTTCCTGCAGCTGCCTTCGGCATGCCTGTTAAAATGTGTGTTTTCTCAAGCCATTCATGTGCCCCTTTGGCTCTATACCCGGAAATAGCTTTTTTTGTGTGTGTTTCCCTGACATGTTCTCCTTCTCATACATATGCCAGGCATGGCGACAGATGTTTCTTTTTTAGAGCTTGCTCATTACAAGGCATTGTGTGATAAAAAAAAAAAAAAAAAAAAAAAAAAAAAAAAAAAAAAAAAAAAAAAAAAAAAATGCCTTAGGTGATATTTTTTTTTTTTCTCTAAAGAAAATGATTGGAGAGTTTCCCCAGCACTTTCTGCAAGAATGAATAACAGCTATTTCTCTCACGGGAGCTTCCTTTTACCTGGGTTTGTAATTTCCTGGGGTCATCGTGCTTAAATTAGATTTTAATTCTGAATTATTATTGCTGGAAATGTTCCCATGGGCCACCTCATATCTCCTGAATAATAGGATTCGATCCAGAATTGCAATGCTACTGAAGGAAAGGAAGGGTGCCTGCTGTGTCACCACTGGGACTAAGATGTGGAAAGCTGTCTGTAGGTTTATAAAGGTGTGTAGATTTGGTACTCCTATAGGCAGAGAAGCAGAGGCTCCCTTCAGAAGAATCTCCTCCAGCTAACTAGATCTCACACATTTTTTTAAATCAATGCAGTAGATATATTTTATTCTTTTTCTCTTTTTGAACATAACTTTAGATCCAGTACAGAATGGAGGGAACAAGCATATATTTTTCTTTCTTTTTTTTTTTTTTATTTTACTCTTATATTTTACATCGAGCCCACAGGTTCCCCTCCCTTCTCAGGCCTCCCAGGCACATCAGCCAAACATGGCATAACAAGTTACAATAAAACTAGGCACAAACCCTCATAGCAAAGCTGGTCAAGGTAATTAAGTAGGAGGAAAAGGGCCCCAGAAGCAGGTAGAAAAGATAGCCCCACCCCCAATCTAAAGAGTCCACAGGAACACCAAGCTACATACCCATAACATACATGCAGAGGACCTAGGTCAGACCCTCGGACTCCCTACAATCCTTCCCTGAGCTTCTCCAGTATTCTGCAACCTCCACCTAATGATTACATGACTTACACATATTTTTAAGCAAAGACCAAGGGAAGTTTTGTTTGGTCTCCTCACTTTATGCATTTTGCCTTCTACCAAGGTTTAGACATAAGAAAGGGAAGGCTGTGTTCTTGCTAAGTTGTCTGACATGCTTGTGATGTTCAGAATGTAGCAAGGGAAGTCTTACTGGGTCTGATGGAGAGTCATTAATAAAATGAGAGCAAATCTCGTGTGATTCTTTGTAAGTATGTGGCAATAAAACTAAGGAGAAGAGATGGCTGCAGTTGTTGTAAACTTCTACCAAGCTATGCCTAGATTACAATGCACTAAGAAGTTGATTTCTTAGGTCCTGTGGTAGGTACCTCTCCTGAAAAGGTTAAGATCACCCTGACTCTGTTTAGCTCATGAGTGTTTGGCTGTTTTATAATCTGGAAATTGCAGGAAAGGGCTCTGAACCGTGCTGGAAAACTCCTTATAGCTTTCCTCCTCATGAAGAAGGAGGGACTGACAAGGTGCAACAATAATGACTATTGGTCGTACAGGGTCTAAGAAAGCCTATGGCCTTGGCAAGAATGGCATTGGTTGTATACCTTTAAGAGGTGTGGGGTAGGCAAATGAAGAGATTGCCTAACAGGCATAGACCCTTTCTGGAAGCATTACCTTAAAGTAGTTTGGTTCTCTTTCTAGAAACTACACATGGGGATCAGGTCTCTAGTGGTTTGTTAAAATTATACAGAGGAACAGAATAGAGTAGAATAAAACAGAACAGAATCAAGAATGGATGGTAACAGGTAGGTAGGTAGGCAGACAAACAGTTATATCTGTGGTATAATGAATAAATATAGTTAATATATTCATTGTAGGGAGCTGGCTTATGTGACTATGGCGATGACCAGTCCCAGAGACTGCAGTTATCATTCTAGCATCTCAGAGGGGCAATGATGCAACTCCAGTACAGATCCAAAATCCTGAAACCCAGGAGAAGCATATTGAAATATATGCTGCAGTTTGAAATAAAGCTACAGATAAGAACTGTCTTTGTGTTCTCTTCAGGGTGTCCACTGATTGAGCAAGGCCCACCTGCACTAGGGAAGACATTTATATTTGCTCATTCTACCAAATAACATGCTAATCTCATTGGAGAAAAAAACTCTCAAGACATATCCAATATGATTTTTAACATATTTGTACTTTTTTAATGACAAATAAAAACATACATTTGTAGCTTAGAGAATGATACTTTCTTATTTAAGATATTTACTCATTATGGGATGGCTAAATCAAGCCAATCAACACATATATTACTGTACATTCTTTGTGCGGTGAACACAATTATAATATATTCATATTACAACAATAATATGAAAGAATATACTTTTATTAATATAATCAATCATAACATCTTTTTGAATATCTTCCTTCTGTCTGACTTAGAATAGCACTTAGCCAAACATCTGGGCATCTAACTTGTATGTTTACTTACTACAATTCTGCCAATACTGTATATATTTTTAAAAAATGGTTCTGAATTGGCTATAGATTTTATTAGCATCCAGCATTGCCTTGGTGGCTGTCTTTCTTGCCCAGGGAATTACCCTGACTCTGGATCCCCGAAACTGCTCAGACCTTTAAGGGTTTCCATTTTCCATTTTAAAGAATAGGTTGTGAGTGTGAAAAACATGTTATATAGCAATTGAATGATACAAAGAGCAAATTAGTCCCATGAATTGGTTCTAGTCCCTTCCTACTTGATAGCTCATTTCCTGGTGAAATCGCTAATGAGCTGCCTGGTCTAGGGACAGAGCAGCCTCCATGCTGGTGAATCCTAAGACACCTCCTCTGATCTCCTCTGCTCCAGCGTTGCTGGCTTTGAAATAGGAGTTAGGTTCAAATCTCCTCCTCACTTTCTCCTGGGAGCCATCAAAGACTAACTTTCTGGCATACTTCCTTGACTCTTCCCTTTCTCTTATCACCTTCTCTCTCTAACCTCTTGACACTGGCAGCTCCATTAGTGGCCTTCCTTTCTTCCTCTTCTGCAAACCTCTTAGGGCAGACTGAATCAAGTGAGTGCTAAATGGGTATGTGGCAGAGCATATACTGCTGAGCTGAATCAGAGGAAGACAGAAGGAGGGCAGAGAGGCCAGAGAGGAACTAGACAATGGATGATTTAGTACAAGGCTTACCTGGGGTGTTTACACTGCTACAGGTAGGCTGCTAAGCAGATCACATGCAAAGATAGATACACAGTGCTCAAGGAAGGAGGTTGTGGTCACTATCTTATAGCCAGTGGAAGGTTCAGGAAAAGGCTACACCTCTTAATTATTGGAATCTGAACTTCAAAAAGGATCACTATGGTTCTGAAACTGTGGTCTTGCCTGTTGCCTTTATGAATTTATTTCAAAAAAGGAGGCAGAGAGACCATCTCAAAACAGTTAAATTAAATGAAGCTGCAGAATCTATTATTGACACCTTTTTAGAGAGCTGGTTTTGGAGTGAGATCTGAGGTGCTGTGTGATCATGAACATCTCATTAGACTCTACTTAAATTAAAGTGTAAATCTCACCTTTACCATCCCATATGTGAGTGAACATATCCATTGAGCATCTGGCTACAGAAAGAAAACAAGCCCAAATTCCACAGAGGCATCTTTTCTAAGGTATTGCAGATTGGTCCTTTCCTTTCTCTGAGTTTATTGCATCTTCTTTACAAAAGAAATCATACGATGGGAGTCACTTCTATACCAGCCATTCTCTGTGTCTGTCCAGTGATACCTTGTCAAGATCTTAGCTGGCTTTCTCTTTTTGATTAGCTTTTTATAAAAGAATCCTTCTGTATCTCGACTGAATCATACCCGCCCCCAGGAACATATATACAATGCTTAAGCTTTGTACCCCTCTGCCTCATTTCATTTTGTAACATATCATACCTTTAGCTGTTGGATGCTGATTACAGATTACGTAAGGAACAAAGAAGTCATATCATTCACTGTGAAGACCAGATTAAATTTTTCAAGGACTCACTGAAGCCTTGTGTATCATCCAATTGCCCCACCCTGTCAGGAATGCATGTTAGAGGCCCAATCAGGGAGGCATTAGTAATTATCCTCATTGAGCAACTGTTTCTTCTCCTTAGTTTAACACTAAACATAAATCATGGAATTTCATAGTTCAGCTGAAAGCTGAGAGCACTTCAAGTAACACCCTTTGGAAGACCAGTGTGGACATTAACACTTGAAGAGGAGGCCAAGTTAATTGGTAGCCTGCTCTAGGGTAGGGAGCACACAAAGAAGCGTTGTATTCCTGAACTCCTTCCTGGAAAACCTTCCTTGCAAGTATAAAAAGGCACTGGGCCCTTTGAAGCTAGAGCTTGATGGCATAAAAGACACTGCCATGTACAACTGACAACTTGTCCTGCAGAAAACAGAAGACAAGAAAACCAGATCACTTGGGGCATATGCCCTGGGGGAAATAATCTATTTTGGAAAGGGATTTTTCTCAGCATGCATTTTTAGCACCACTCGTGCCAGCATCTTCATCAGGCTTTACTGGTGGGAAACATTCACCTAGCAGCAGGTATTGCCGGTCAGGATTTAATCTGAACACTTGGCAGAGGCCTAATCATATTTCACTTGTTTTCTTTCCTGTGTCTCTTTAAGATAAATGAGTCTGCTCCTTTATCAACAATGGCTCAAGCATCAGAAGCTCCCATTTGTCACTGAGGACAGGGGATGTAGCAACTTGCACTTTATTATCCATCTCTCATTTTGTTCCCTTCAAACAATCGATAAATTCTGCACCGATGTCTCTTTAAAGGTTGCTTACAAATTTCTGCATCAGAACAATGCGCTGCTATTGGTTTTTATGCCTGAATCCTTTCTGTATCTGCTATACATTTAGAGTCATTTAAAGAAGCTTTTTCATGGACTTCATTTGCAAAAGTCCAAACTTTTAAATCCTCACTGTAGCTCTTGGACAGTGGGGACCAGCTCCCAGGAACAGTTATGATTTGTGGTAGTTTAGATAGCGAGCTTATACATCCTCCTAGAAGCCGACCCCTTTTAAATGGGAAAGACTTCAATATTAATACCATACAAGTTCACACTTTTGTTTTGGAAAGATGATTCGAGGGGGCGAGGTCTGCCCAAATTGACATGAATAGCTAGTCAAGTCTAGAAGCCAAAGTTCTGTATTTTCCTATGTAATTCTCTGAGGTCTATATGCTTGTATTCCCTCCTAAGCATTCTGTTTTAAGTGATTTCATTTTTACTTTTGATTATTTGTGAGTCTGAGTATGGACTTAGGTACTTGAATGCCCCGCCTGTTGAAGTCAGAGGTGGGTGTCAGATTTCCCAGAACTAGTCCATTGGGAGCTGCCTGGTGCGGGAGCTGAGAAGAGCAAAATCTCCAGCAAGAGAGCTATGCATTTGTCCATTCCCCCACTCACAAACATTCTTGAAGAACAGCCTATTTGGGGCTTTGTGGTTGTTCTTGTTAGCACTGCTGTGATTTTGAGATAGAATAAGGCCAGGCTATCTGTAAGCACCTAACTAGTGTTCCTTCTTCATTGTGTGCTGAGAATACAGGGCAGAGCCAACACTCCCCGCTTTAAAACAAACTTTACTCTGCAGAAGTGAAGACAAACTTCCTGCTGTTCTGGCTGTCTTCTCAAAAGCCAATAAGTAGAGCACTGGGCTGACTATGTGGTATTGGAGCACACTGACTTAGGTACATTTTAAGAGCTAGCAGCTGGTTCCTTGTGACTAATTGAAGACTTCTCAACTGTAATAAGTAAAAATGTACTCCTGAATCAGAGTGTGTAAGAGATGTTTAGGGTAAAGAAACAGTTCAAATACTGGCCCTAATTGTGACAAGCTGGTAGCCAAGAGAGAGAAAAAGAGTGGGCCAGGCATGCAGAGGCCCTCAAACACCTCCTACTAGCTGACTGAGTCGCTCATGATTAACCAACAGAATCAATTATAAGTGGGTGTGGAAATATAAACCTTCCTTGGCCCAGAGAAGTGGGAAATGGCAGAGTGTTTTAAATGGTAAATATTCTGTTATCCTTTATTACTGAGTGACTGTCTTGATATCACTTGGGTGTGGAATAAAACACCATTGTTCGAGGCCCCTGAGGTGTCTGTCTCCATAGTTATAACCTGGCTGTTTCTGAGTGATACATATGGATTATCTGATGTAATTCTCACTTTAGAAAGAGTATTTGCCTTGATTATCTAAGTACTGCTCAGGGCTAAGCTTCAAGCTGTCTGATTCCAGAGCCTATTTTCATGGACAGTATGACAAAGCACTCGATGCATGTTCTGCTAAGATTTCCGAGGAAAGGCAAGAACGAGCAGTTTCTGAAGAGCTCAAGAAGCACCTTCTCAAAGAAATTGATAGAAATAAATGCTGTCATCTAAGCTCTTAAAGACAAGGAGGTTTTGGGCAATTTGTCAGGAAGGAGACTTAGACTCACGTGCTTCATGTGTGCTTTAGAAGACTACCAACCCCCTTGACTTAGTCACTTCTAGAACAATATAGAGCACAGAATGCTTATGACTACATTTCTGCTGCTCTGTAGAAAACCTGAGGTGCTTCAGATAGAGTCACCTTTAACTTTAAGCAATCTTATGAGTAAGCAGTCATAGTCCCGATCCTCTGAGTTACCAAAGCAATTTGACAATATTAGTAGTCTCTCTCTCCCTCCCTCCTTGCCTCCCTTCCCTCCCTCCATGTGTGTGTGTGTGTGTGTGTGTGTGTGTGTGTGTGTGTGTGTAAGACAGAGAGAGAGAGAGAAAGTGTGTGTGTGTGTTCTGATTCTTAAGCCATATGCTAAATAGAACTTAGTAAGTGTAGGAAGTACAAAGCTCATAATCAGCCTGAATGACCAAAGAAAGAAAACACCCTTCTGTGCACCTTTCCCACATGTGGAGAGTCTGTCTCCAGGGAGTGTTCTGACCCCTGGACTCACCTGAGATTGCCATTTTCTCTCCAGTGACTTTCTAAGGCAGGACCAGCCAGGAGGCACAGGCCACAGGAGCAGCAGGGCAGCTGGGACAGGATCCTTTCTACCTCCTTCTACAACTAGGAGGGAAGGCTGATCCACAGCCCTCTGTGCACCTTTCCTGCAATCAGAGAGCTTCTATCCAGGGAGTTCTCTGACCCCTGGACTCAGGAGGGATGGATGATCCACAATCCTTTGTACACGGGTCTTACCAAAGGAGAACTGATCTCCCAGAAGTGCTGACACAGGCTTACAGGCACACAGGAGAAACAAGTTCCAACCATAGACAGCAAGAACATCTAACACCAGAGATCAACAGATGGTGAAAGGCAAATGCAAGAATCTTACCAACAGAAACCAAGACTACTTGGCATCATCAGAACCTAGTACTCCTACCATGATAAGTCCTGGATACGCCAACATGCTGGAAAATCAAGATTTGGATCCAAAATCATATCTCATGATGGTGATAGAGGAATTTAAGAAGGACATAAATAACTCCCTTAAAGAAATACAGGGGAACACAGGTAAACATGTACAAGCTCTTAAAGAGGAAACACAAAAATCCCTTAAAGAATTACAGGGAAGCACAAACAAACAGGTAAAGGAATTGAACAAAACCATCTACGACCTAAAAATGGAAGTGGAAACAATTAACAAATCACAAAGAGACAACTCTGGAGATAGAAAACTTAGGAAAGAAGTCAGGAGCCATATATGCAAGCATCATCAACAGAATACAAGAGATAGAAGAGAGAATCTCAGGTGCAGAAGATACTATAGAAAACATTGACACAACAGTCATAGAAAACACAAAATGCAAGAAATTCCTAACCCAAAATATCAAGGAAATCCAGAGAAGACAATGAGAAGACCAAACCTAAGGATTACAAGTATAGAAGAGAGTGAAGACTTCCAACTTAAAGGGCCAGTAAGTTTCCTCAACAAAATATAGAAAAGAAAGAAAAAAAAACTTCCCTAACCTAAAAAATGAGATGCCCATGAACTTAACAGAAGCCTACAGAACTCTAAATAGTTTGAACCAGAAAAGAAATTTCTCCCTGCCACATAATAATCAAAACACCAAATACACAAAACAAAGAAAGAATATTAAAAGCAGTGAGAGAAAAAGGTTAAGTAACATATAAAGGCAGACCAACCAGAATTACACCAGACTTCTCGCCAGAGACGATGAAAGCCAGAAGATCCTGGGTTGATGTCATACAGACCCTAAGAGAACACAAATGCCAGCCCAGGATACTATAGCCAGCAAAACTCTCAATTACCATAGGTGGAGAAACCAAAGTATTCCATGACAAAACCAAATTTACACAATATCTTTCCACAAGTCCAGCCCTTCAAAGGATAATAAGTGGAAAACTCCAATACAAGGATGGAAACTTCATCCTAGAAAAAGCAAGAAAGTAACCATCCAACAAAACTAAAAGAAGATAGCCACATGAACAGAATTCCAACTGTAACAACAAAAATAACAGGAAGCAACAATTACTTTTCCTTAATATCTATTAATATCAATGGACTCTATTTCCCAATAAAAAGACATACACTATCAGATTGGATACATAAACAGGACCCAACATTTTGCTGCATACAGGAAACCCAACCCAGTGACAAAGACAGACACTACCTCAGAATAAAAGGCTGGAAAACAATTCTCCAAGCTAATGGTCCCAAGAAACAAGCTGGAGTAGCCATTCTAATATCAAATAAAATCAACTTTCAACAGAAAATGATCAAAAAAGATAAGGAGGGACACTTCATACTCACCAATGTAAGATCTACCAAGATGAAATCTCAATTCTGAACTTCTATGTTCCAAATCAAAGGGCATCTACATTCATAAAAGAAACTTTACTAAAGCTCAAAGCACACATTGCACCACATACAATAATAGTGGGAGATTTCAACACCCCACTCTCTACAATGGACATATCATGGAAACAGAAACTTAACAAAGACACAGTGAGACTAACAGAAGTTATGAAACAGATGGATTTAACAGATATCTATAGAACCTTTTATCCTAAAACAAAAGGATATACCTTCTTCTTAGCACCTCATGGTACCTTCTCCAAAATTGACCATATAATTAGTCACAAATCAGGCCTCAACAGATACAAGAAGATTGGAATAATTCCTTGCATCCTATCAGATCACCATGGACTAAAGCTGCTCCTCAATAACAACATAAACAATAGAAAGTACACATACACGTGGAAGCTTAACAACACTCTACTCAATGATAACTTGGTCAAGGAAGAAATAAAGAAATTAAAGTCTTTCTAGAGTTTAATGAAAATGAAGCCACAACATACCCAAACTTATGGGACACAATGAAAGCAGTCCTAAGAGGAAAACTCATAGCTTTAAGTGCCTCCAAAAAGAAACTGGAGAGAGAGCATACACCAGCAATTTGACAGCACATCTGAAAGCTCTAGAACAAAAAGAAGCAAATTTACCCAAGAGGAGTTGTAGGCAGGAAATAATCAAACTCAGGGCTGAAATCAACCAAATGGAAATAAAAAGAACATGGTGGAACTAATGGGTCCAGCAGCATATGTATAGAAGAGGATGGCCTAGTTGGTCATCAATGGGAGGAGAGGCCCTTGGTCCTGTGAAGGTTCTATGCCCCAGTGTAGGGGAATGCCAGGGCCAAGAAGTGAGAGAAGGTAGGTTGGTGAGCAGGGGAAGAGGGGAGGGAACAGGGTTTTTTTCTTTTCTTTTTTTTTTTTTTTTTCCGGAGGGAAACTGTGAAAGGAGATATCATTTGACATGTAAGTAAAGAAAATATCTAATTTAAAAAAAGAAAAGAAAATGCCCATGAAGTTCGGATGACCTAGCACATGACTGAAAGAATCTAAAGCTGTGACAGAGGCACGATGTGGGTGTGTCGTGTTGTCCCCCTCCTTTGCTGCTGTGTTCCTCAGCTCCCAGCCAGCACTGCTGACATTCAGGCTCCTACTCCCTCAAAAAGGTCAGGAGCTGCCTGTGAAACCTCCCCCACAGTTTCTCTTGATCCCCAAATTTATCCCATGCGAAAGCTCCATCTTGCCTCTCCTGAGAAATCCTTCCTGAATCTTGGTCTATGATGGCAACAGAAAACTGCCAGCCTGGTCATTTAATAGTGTCACACCAAGGACAGGCAATTCCAGGCAGTTGTCACTGGCCTCCTCTTAAACTTGTCACCTCTCCCTCCCAGTGTACATCTCTGAACTGATATGCTGAAGTGATTTGGGGAATTCTAAGGCACAGAATCCTGAGCCCTGAACCAGCTTCCTTGAGAGCCTGTTACACTTTTGAAAAAGACCTTGTTAAGGTTATATTTGCATACTCTAAGCTTCCCCTACTCTGAGTGTACAATTCAGTGATTTTCAGTAAATTTACTATTGTGCAGCAATCTTCACAACCCAATTTTATACCACCTCAATATAATCCCTCAAACCTCTCTGCAGTCAGTTCCTGTTTCCACGCTAAGCCTTAGGCGACCACTAATCTACTCTGGATCTCTCTAGATTTGCTTTTCAGGATATTACATATAGATGGAATCATGCAGTATGTGGGCTTTTATGTCTGTCTTCTTTAACTTGGCATAATATTTTTTGAGGCTTATTCATATTTTGGAATGTATCAATATTTCATTCTTCCTATTGCTAGCTAGCATTCCTTTGCAAAGATAGAGAATATTGTCCTTTTCTGGTTTTCACTTGTTCCGCTCCCAAAGAAGCTACAGTGAACATTTGTGTATTATTGTGTGGGTGCACGTTTGAACTATCTTAGCAGACACTTCTCTGTAATTCCTGGGCTATATTATAACTACATGAAACAAACAGTCTTTCTCAAAGTGCCCATACCACTTTGCTCTCCCTGGTAACACATTAGATATAGTGTATCTCCATACTCTTGCCATCCTGTACATTTGCTGTCTTTTAGCTTTGGAGCTTCTGGAAGGGATAACCCCATCTATATCTTTTTGTACCGGTACACTACACCTGGCAGCTAGCATAAAGCTGGAGCTTAGCAGGGCACTGTAAGATATGATGTTGAGGAGTGTTCTTTGGGAGAGAGAATGAACATCAGGCCCTTAATTTGTTTGTTTGTAAAATGAAGCTAATAATATAGTAAGGACCCATGAAAGTGATAGCAAGGACTAAGGAATATAAAGTAGGCAATATACTTTGCATCTTGCTTGGGGAAAGGGTAACTTTTATTGTCAGTGTTCCGATATGAACATAATGAGCACTGCCTAAACAACCTTCTGTCTAACACACGTCACACACTTTCTTAAAGTTACATATTTGGGGATGTGAGAGTGATACCACTAGACTCCATAAGAACAAGAAACAAACAGGATGCTTTACCTCAAGGCGTTTGAACTCTAGTGAGGGAGAATATAGATCTACATGGCTGACTATGTAAAGAGATAGAGAGCAGTAAACCTTACAAGGAGATAAGAGAGAGGACAAAGAACCCTGAGACAAGAGGCAGGGCATAGGGACTCTAAGATCCGAGAGAGCCGAGCATCTCTGCCTTTGGGACAGCAGCTGTAGAGAAGACATAAAATCAAAACCAAAGGACCGGAGAGAAGGCACACGAGATGGAAAAGTTTTTACTAGCCAAGGGGAATGTCTGTAAAGACTCCAAAAAAGGAAATGATGGAGAGGCTGCAGAGAGGCAGGGATAAACAGGCTGGGAGAAAACAGGGATATGAAAGCTTGCAGGTTCAAGCTGGGGATAGAGGAAAGAGATACTGGCCAGGATGTATTATTGCATGAGAAAAGAGTAAAAAAAGAAAAAAGTGTTTCATGTACAGTTCAGAAGTTCCATCATTACCCCTTCTGGGGCCTTTATATTGTTTAAAATCTGTAAAACATAAGAGACATTCGAGACACAGATGTTAAAAGTGACCATCTAGGGGAATATAGAAAATTCTGGAAAATTCTAACAGCCTAACCCATGGGCCCAAGAATCGTCATAGAGAGAAGACAGAAAAATAACAATAGGCAGAGGTTGGCAGAGTTAGGGTGAAACTGTATGTTGTGGATATGATAAGAGTCTTAAACTCCTGAATTCATAGCAGCTGTGATTGCCTGTAAAAGATTTACACAAGATCAAGCCAACCAACATCCCAGCATGGATGGGTGCACGCACAGGAGCATCCACCCCTTAGCAGAGGAGGAACTATTATAGTTGATGGCTGCCAGGCAGGGGAGGAAAATTCAGTTTTCCTTAGGGCTGTGGGTCCCGGTAGGTTGATTAGATTTCACTGATGGCTCAAGACCTGTGTTCATATGAGTAGTGGGAATTAGACTGAGTGAGTTATAAAATAGAGGGAAGAAAGGGACAAAGGAGGGAGGGGACATGAATTTGGGAAGTAGGGTAAGGGCCTCTGAGAGGAGTTGGAAGTGGAGAGTAGGAGGTGGCTGTAATCAAATACTTTGTATACATAATGAAATTCGCAAAGAATATTCTATTTAAAAATTCTAATTCCTTAACACAGTATTTTGTAGGTCTTTCATTTTTGACTTCCTTCTCTCAAGATGCATATATACTCGCTATATAACCAAAAATATGCTTTCTAGATAGAAAGCCTGAGATCTTTTATGTTAATGACTTAAACCACATTATTAATAAAATATTGAATAATGAGCCTTCCCATACTCATTGAGAAAGTATGTTCTAACAATTTGGAAGCTGGTACAGGAATAGTTCTAACTTTAGCAGTTTTGTAAACCCACTACAAGTGATGTTTACTTAGAATGAATAAATTCTTTCACTCCAAAACATTTCTTGAACAGGTACTGTTTCCTAGGCAAGATTTTAGGAGCTAAGCATCTAGCAATGAAGAAAACACCCCAGAGCCTTGCACCCCACTAAGATTCATTCTCATTCAGTCTTTGTATTGCCTAATATCATTTCCTGCTTGGTTCAAATCTAATTCATGCCCACCATTAAAAGTGCTTCAGGAAGAGACTGCCATGTGAGTGCTTACTAAAATAGGACTTGGCATCACTTCAAGACTCAAATGTGCTGACAGAATTAAAACCTGTCTGATGCTGACACAGCAGAAAGATCATGAAAGCAAGAAGGATGACTTCCTTAAAACTACATCAAGCCACTCTGCAGCTCCAAGCCTTCAAGGCCAGTATCCATGTCCACTTTGCTTGGGATGTTTCAGATGACCAAGCACCAGACTGTATCCTGAATCAATTTTAACTGAGAGAACTGGAATCACACCCATGGATATGGTCCCTTGATGTTGAGGGTTCTCTGCCAATAGTGAGGACCATGTTTGCTCCAGTGAAACCAGCTTTTTGGCTATTCCCCTACTTATTTTAGAAAAATAGAAAATTGATCATTTGAACAGAAGAAAAATCAGTGAGTCTTTCAAAGTATATATCATGTATATTTATTAGTACATACCCCTTTTACGTCCTACTAGAAGGAAATTTAAGCTTCAGGTCTGACCTGCAACTATTATCTTAGATCTGCCCTCAACTGCTTTTTGTACTGAAAGATGCAACCATTTCAGAGGATGTTGATGTCAAGATATTTTGATGAACCTTTGACACAGACTGTGAAGGAGAAACTCTAAAAGCAGGCAGGCCTTTATTTTATCACTGTGTTCTGCTATGTTTCTGTACACAGAGACCAACAGCATATTTCTTTTTTAAACAATTTATATCAAAGATTTATTTATTGTATATGAGTATGCTGTAGCTGTCTTCAAACATACTAGAAGAGAGCATCAGTTCCCTTTACAGATGGTTGTGAGCTACCATGTGGTTGCTGGGAATTGAACTAAGGACCTCTGGAAGAGCAGTCAGTGCTCTTAAACACTGAGGCATTTCTCCAGTCCACCACTAAGTATTTTTAAACACACACACAGAGATCAGGAGACTAGAAAGCTAAATATTATGTACATAAATATATGAGGAACTTCTAAAAAGAAATAAGGAGGTAGCAAGGTTGTGGTACATTTGCAGCCAAGGTAGGTATAGAGATAAAGACTAAACTACTACAGCAAAGGGATTAGCTGGTAGTTGGAATACCTTCGTCTTCCTTGGGATTCACTCATTTCTCTATCTTTGCTCTCTTTTTCTTCTTCTTTTTCTCTTTATTGCAAATTCTCCCAGCTACTGGTAAGACACATTCATATCCTTCAGCCTATTGCCTGACAGAGTTTGAATGTGGGGCCATATTGGCAGAGCTGTGTCTATAAATGCCAAAAATAAGAGGATCTGAGGCGTGGACCATCTCTTCCCATTCATAGGGTGAAGTGTGCTTATAAAAAGGAAAGGAGAAAAGTGCCCATTCCCAAGTTTATCATTCAGTTCCATTCCAGCAATACTGAATGCACTGAGACACACACCTGAGGGCTGTGTCTGTGATAAAAAGCTGATTTGAGAGTCTGAGATCTCATATCTTAGTGAAATAGCTTGGGACAATATATGATGTCCTTGAGAAAGGAGGCTATGAGCAGTGACTATGTGAGAGGCCCACCCAGAATTGACAGGAACTCTTGGGGATTTCAGTTTTCAGATGTTACTAGGAAACAGAGAAGAATAAAAAGCAAAGCATTTGCAAAGTTTACAAATCTGTAAAACAAGAGAGGACTTTTAAAATGTCATGAAACAAATTGAGAATACAGAAGATGTCTATGTGGACAACTGTTGTGTGTAGGTAGTATGACAACACACAGCAGAGTTCTGGTGACTGAAGCCCCACCATGTGATGTGTACTTCACTATCAGGCTGTGCTTCAAAGATTTTAAGAGCTGGGAAAACTTCAGTTCTTTGTATTAGTCATAATGTCCGTAATGGGGTAGTCTGGGGTTCTGAAGCTGGTAGGTACTCTTCTTAAAAATCACTAACAAAGTAACTGCAGGAAAGAGGGAGAAGAGGAAAGGGGGACAGAAAGATGGGGGAGAGAGAGTATTTGTTTCCTGTAGCTCTGTCTGGTCTGGAATTCGGTGTTTAGCTGAAGATGACCTTGAGCTTCTGATCTTCCTCCTTCCACTTCAGTTCAATCTTCTAATGAAATTTTGGCTCCTTCTAGCCATGATTAACAATGGTTAATAATAGCATAGCAAGAATGCTATGTGCTTCTTGGTAGAAAAATACCCTATATGGCAAATAGAAAATCTCACACATCCCAAAGATATCCATACTGTGTTCTCAGAACCTGTGAGATGCTACTATTCCTGGCTAAGGGGAGCTAAGGTTACAGATAGAATTGTGTGGGCAGATGATGGTAGAAGAGACAGCATCTCTGAATTAGCTGTATTGTTTACTTGTCCCATTGCCGCAACTAAAACTCCTCACAATACCAGCTCAGAGGAGAGCTTATTTTGGCTCACAATTGAAAGGGACAGTCCATCCTGGCAGGGGAAGTCATGGCAGTAGGTTGAAGCAGTTTGGAATAGTGTACCTAGTCAAGAAGCTTGCAGCAATGAATGCTGGTGCTCAACTTGTTTCTTCCTTCTCTGTAGTCCAGGGCGTCTGCCCATGGGATGATGCCACTCAGAGTTAAGGTGGATCTTCCCACCTCAATTAACCTAATGTAGATAATCTCCATACAAATATGCTAGAAGACTAATAAAGTGTGGGAAATACCTTAGGAGTATTCCAAGAGATTTATCTCCCAATATTAACAATATTAACATTAGCCTGTTGAAGTCACAAGCCTAATTGAAAATCACAGTGCATTGGTCTCTTAGCAGAATACTTAGTGATTATTCAACTAGCCACTACTAACTTTGAGGGTGGAATGTGGTCATGAGGCCAGGGCTGTAGGAAGTCTGTAGAAGCTAAACAAAGGAAAAGATTATCATTCAATCTTCTCAAAGGGACCAGCCCTTCTAGCACCTGGAATTTAGTACCATGAACCCTTAGGCAGAATTCCAACATTAAGTACTATTAGAAACAAAATTTATTTATGTTGTTTATTAATGAGTTTATGTCTGGTAGTTCATTAGAACAATAGAAAACAAACATATCCTATGTCCTAGGATATGCTCTGGATACATTCTTTCTAGAAAACTCAGAGACTCTTCAAGACTCGAATGTAACTGACGGTTTACAGAAAATACAACAGTCAAAGGCACATATATGAGATGATAAGCACAGAAGGAGAAAGACATTGTATTTTATCAAAATAAAGTGAAACACATTCATACACACACACACACACACACACACACACACACAAAAGGTGAATATGAGAATGAATGAATGTAAAAACCTATTTGCTTGGGAAAATATAGGTAAGTGATTCATTAGAGAAATACTGCCTGGGACTATAGAAAACTACCTCATATTTTGCCTATCAACCAATAATAGAAAAATGTCATTCAAGTAAGCAATTTATTAGAAAAATATATTATCCCTAAGATATGAATGCTCATACTGGGTATTTGTTATTAACACATTCTTAGGGTTGGGTTTGATATTTTTTGTTTGATATTAAGGAATGATTGTCAGGAGGAATTACAATCATATATATAGTATTTGGGTTATTTTTGAACAAGGGGAGGGAAGACTGTAAGTGAGTATGATACATAGCAATAACCACAAATTGATACCTGTTGAAAATGGGTGGTAAGTATATAGATGCTGTGGAAAGATTTCTGCCTTTGAAGGTATTTTAGCATTAGTATAGCAAATCCTATTTAAAGTGCTAGTCACTGATTAGACTTCTCAAATATTTGAGAAGCCAAACAAAGCGTGTACAAACTCTCAATTTGAGTATAAGCTGTTGGTGTGAAATTTCCACAAGGATATTTTGGAAATGGAATCTTTCGTTTCCACTTAGAGAATCATCCTTTTTGCCTCTCCCACCTCCTTTGTTCTGTGCAGCTTAGACATGAGGGCTTCTTCCTTCTCTCTAAGTCAGTGGCTCAGGGGCAATCTTGGAATAGAATTTGCCTGGAATAAGTGAGCAAAAAAAAATAATATGCATAATTGTATTGAACAATGCCTCCTGGTATTTTATGTTCGTTTGGATTCCCCTCATCTCACTCCTGCAAATGTTAAAAAAAAAAAAAAGACTACGAAGGAGAAGGCAATAACTGTTTCAATTTTTGACAGCCTGGGGTATTTTGAAATGTTAGCTCACCACATTTTCCCTGTTGTGTTTGTGTGTCTATTTCAGGATGGAATGGGAAACTTGAGAATCACAGAAAAGGGTCTGAAGCTAGAAGGAGACTCGGAATTCTTACAACCTCTCTACGCCAAAGAAATCAAGTCTCGACCAGTAAGTTTCTAATGAGAAAACAATCAATGCTCTGGAATGTAAATCTGAGCCAATCTGCCTTGTTAGCCACTGAGATGACAGATTGGGATGGTGGATGAATTGGCATTTGAACTTGAAGACTTAGATAACACTCATAGCTGTGGTACTATAAACAAGTAAGATGGTCTTACCATGTCCCTTTGTGGCTTAGACGATAATAACCACTGTTAACCAGCTTCCAGATGGTGCTATGAACCATGAGTTATTAAAGACAGGAAAATTCTGGTACCAAACCTGTGAAGGACAATATCCCTACTATTCTTACTTGTCAGTCATTTCAAAGTCATCTGTGAAAATAGAAGTAATGAATCAGAACTTTGGTTTTCATTTACAGTTTATATGTTGTAGTCCATGCTATCTAGAATCAGTTCATTAACAACAACCATGACCTAACATTGTATCTAATGACTAATGGTATGTCTTGTTGAGGGGCAGGTTTGCTTTGCATGGATAACTGGTATCTCATTTAACTCATAGGCTGGTCATTATCATAGGAAGTATTGCTATTCCATTTTATAGATTAGTGAATTAAGACATTGATAAGTAAACTGTCCAGAATTATACTCCTCCTCCTCCTCCTCCTCCTCCTCCTACTACTACTACTACTACTACTACTAATAATAATAATAATAATAATAATTGTTATTATTATCATTATTATTATAAAAATATAGAGCAAAGATTTCAACTCTGGAAACCTAATTCTAAAGCCTTTTAGTTAAGTAACTGTTTACTTAAGGTTCTCTCATTGTTCTTCCTGTAGTAAGATACATGTTTCCTACATGATGTGCCTTCATTAGTCAGGATTACCAAACGTGATCACTAAAATCATGTTTATTGCTATTGGTTGGTTAGGATTACAGTCTAAATGTGACCTGTCCACCACAGGCTCATGTGGCACCTGGCCACTCTCCAGCTGCCAGTGCTTTTTTGATAAGTTGTTT
>NW_022196911.1:42256589-42303763 GCF_008632895.1 Mastomys coucha | reverse complement strand
TTTTCTTTATTTACATGTCAAATGATTATCTCCTTTCCCAGTTTCTCCTCTGGAAAAAAAAAATACCTGTTCCCTCCCCCTCCCCCTGCTTACTAACCTACCCTCTCCCACTTCTTGGCCCTGGCATTCCCCTACACTGGGGCATAGAACCTTCACAGGACCAAGGGCCTCTTCTCCCATTGATGACCGACTAGGCCATCCTCTGCTACATATGCAGCTGGACCCATGAGTCACACCATGTGTACTCTTTGGTTGGTGGTTTAGTCCCTGGGAGCTCTGAAGGTACTAGTTAGTTCATATTGTTGTTCCTCCTAAGGGGCTGTAAATGCTTCAACTACTTGGGTCCTTTCTCAAGCTCCTTCATTGGGGACCCTGTGCTCACTCCAATGGATGGCTGTGAGCCTCTACTTCTGTATTAGTCAGGCACTGTCAGATTCTCTTAGGAAGCAGCTATATCAGGCTCCTGTCAGCCAGCACTTGCTGGCTTCCACAATAGAGTCTGGGTTTGGTGATTGAACATGGGAAGGATTCCCAGGTGGAGTAGTCTCTGGATTGTCCTTCCTTCCCTCTCTGCTCCATACTTTGTCTCTGCAACTCCTTCCATGGGTATTTTGTTTCCCATTCTAAGAAGGAACAAAGTATCCACACTTTGGTCTTCCTTCTTGAGTTGCTTGTGGTTTGTGGATTGTATTTTGGGTATTCCGAGCTTCTGGGTTAATATTCACTTATCAGACAGTGTATACCACATGTGTTCTTTTGTGATTGGGTTACCTCACTCAAGATGATATTCTCCAGATCCATCCATTTCCCTAAGAATTTCATAAATTCATTGATTTTAATAGCTCAGTAGTACTCCATTGTGTAGATGTACCACATTTTCTGTATCCATTCTTCTGTTTAGGGATATCTAGATTGTTTCCAGTTTCTGGCTATTATAAATAAGGCTGCTATGAACATAGTGGAGCATGTGTCCTTATAACATGTTAGAGTATTTTCTGGGTGTATGCCCAGGAGTAGTATAGCTGGGTCCTCTGGCAATACTATGTCCAATTCCTATCTCCTTGTACAAAGCTCAAGTCCAAGTGGATCAAGGACCTCCACATAAAACCAGATACACTGAAACTAATAGGAAAGAAAGTGAGGAAGAGCCTTGAGCACATGGACACAGAGGAAATATTCCTGAACAAAACACCAATAGCTTATGTTCTAAGATCAAGAATTGACAAATGGGACCTCATAAAATTATAAAGCTTCTGTAAGGCAAAAGGCACTGTCAATAGGACAAAACGAAAACCAACAAATTGGGAAAAGATCTTTACCAACCCTATATCTGATAGAGGGCTAATATCCAATATATACAACGAACTCAAGAGGTTAGACTCCAGTGAACCAAATAACCATATTAAAAAATGGGGTATAGAACTAAACAAAGAATTCTCTATTGAGGAATATTGAATGGCTGAAAGGCAGCTGAAGAAATGTTCAACATCCTTAGTCATCAGGGAAATGCAAACCAAAACAACCCTGAGATTTCACCTCACACCAGTCAGAATGGCTAAGATCAAAAACTCAGGTGACAGCAGATATTGGCAAGGTTGTAGAGAAAGAAGAACATTCCTTCATTGCTGGTGAGATTGCAAGCTGGCACAACCACTCTGGAAATTAGTTTGGTGGTTCCTCAGGAAATTGCGCCTTCATGTTTATAGTCCCACTCTGCTTCCTGCCATTCAGTGCTTCATGATCCTTAGACATATGAGCAAGCAAGCTCACATTTATGGCCACACAGTTTCCAGCTCCTATACCTGCTACATAGAGTGATAGACTACGGGGTCAAAATGTGAGTGGAAGTAGATGATCTCCTTCCACCTGTCATATCACATCTTTTAACTATCTGATCCCAATGATGAGGAAGCTGATGTGCAGCACTTTGTTGCATAGGTTTGTGCTTATTTACTTTGTGTAGTAGAGATCATTGGTAGGAAGTGGTCTCTTACTAAGGCTTGTTAAGGCCTTCACATTGCATAGGATTAGTCACTATCCACATGGAAGCCAAGACTGAATAGAAAATTCCTCAAGCCATCATTTACATAATATGCACTAACATAATTATTGAAAAATCAGCAACTTGGTATATGAGTGCAGTAGGGGGTGGTGATTGTATTTGCTGGAGGTACTTTCTGCTGCTACATCCCTCTGCTTATAGAGACTCTTTCCATCCTTATCACACCTGGAATGAAATTCAAAGTCCCCCCCAGTGAGGCCTGGCTTTTTTTTCAATTTGTTTTTTAAAAATGTGTGTGTGTGTGTGTATTTGTGTGTGTATGTGTATGTGTGTGACACATACAAAATTACATATGGAAACCTCACCACCATTTTGAAATGAGGAACATGTCCTCCACCCACCAAGAGTCTCTCTCTGTCCCTTTTCAAATTCTCTGCCATTTTGTCTCCCCTACCTCCAAGCAAGAACAGATATATTTCTTTTACTCTAACATTACTTTGCATTTTTATGAACTTCATAGACCTGGAGTCATATATGATGTTCATTAAAAAATAAACAAGCATAAAATACCTTCGCCACTTACTGAAGCCTTTTCTCTTAAAGCTGGCTATCTATCATCTAACTTAAAGTTTTGTCTTTTACCTATTATTAGGCTGTCTTGGTTTGCTCAAAATAGATATGGGACTATGGTTTACGGGTATAAACTTTTACATGTACCTCTTGGAGAACATCAGAAGATAGAAAGGTCAATGGGGAATTGCTTGCTATGACTGGAATCTGCATCTCTTTGAAATGTCACAAGGAGAAACTAGTGTGTTGACAGAAAACAATAAAGAAACGATTATCAGACCTTTGGAGCTAGTCTATAGACCTCCCTCTACATATCTGAGCAGGCATCTGAATAAACTACAGTTATGCCATCAAGGCAGATAGAAAGGATGATGGTTGGGTACCACTGAAACACAGTCCTAAGTGATGCCTCCTGTTCTAACTACTCAGCAGTTTTCTGGTCTCTTTGAAGTTATCCCCAGTACCATTGCACCATACATCACCACTGTTGTGTTTCACGCACCATCTCCTTCTGCTCTTCCCTATCAAGAGGGACTCATGCCCACTTGAATGAGATTGAGAGCCTCTCTAAGTGGGGTGGGGTAATGAAGAGATGACTGTCTTCAGTTTGGCTTTCTGTTTCACTGACCTGAGAACTGAGATAAGTTAAATCATCCACACAACATTCAATACCATATCTGATTCCTTTAGTGCAGGTTGGAGTCCTGAAAAATCACTACAAATTGATGGAAGCAGTGGCAACCACTTAAGGTGATAAATGTACAACTGTGAGTGATATCCGTGAACACTCGTTCCACCAGCCTGAGTTATCAAGATGTATCTGCGCTGAGTACTCAAAGCCCCCCTGAGAGTTGAATTCTCTTAGTCACATCACTGAATGGTTGGATGGTAATGCCTAGAAAAAAAGAGCTAGGACTTCTCTTGCTAAAAGCAGCTCAAACAGACCTAAACTCCATAGACTACAAATCCCAAGGCCATACTGCTGAACTGAACTTCACTTTCCCATCCTTCTAGTTGGGTGTGACAAACTGGCTTACACCTGGTGATTTCCCACTCAGTAAGGATAATGGGCTGGAACATATGACTGAGCCCTTGAGAGGAGTCAATGTGCTGGGCCAATGACCCCACCCCACAAACAATGATGAATGACTCAAGAAAGGGGCCTAGTTATATCAAGTCTATCCACAAATGGGACGTTATCTGTTTAATAAGCTTCTCATGGAGGTGAGTACATTTTGAGGGACTCCCTCTTACACCCTGTTGGCTGATGAGAAGAGCTAACAATTGAGGCCTGCATCTTCTCACAGACATCGCTTCACAGAGATGCTTCCCTTTTTTAGATGCGCAAGAACAACAATCTCACATGGTTTCTTTTAAAAATACACATTTGATCATTTGATTTTAGCCAAGTGATGAAATCTGACCCTCAAAAAGTACAGAAGATCTAGCAGAATGGGCTGGTGTTTCTGAGGGTGGAGCTGGGCATCACCTCCTTTGCCCACTGTGTTCTCTGGACTGCCAGTCTGTCAGTCAGTGTGATCCATATCCAGCCATTCCCTTCATTTGTATCATGTGCCCTCCCCATGTCCTCTAAGGCCCCATGCCCACAGATCTTGGTCTACAGAATTGCAAGTGTACATACTTCATTAAGGAGTCAAGAAATTAAGTTTTTTTCCCTTTGGGCTTTTAAAAAATAAGTATTTGTGTCCATTACATATTCTTTATGTCTCACTTCTCATTTTTCTCTTATTCCTAAATTTTCCATAGTCATCTAGTTCTTAGGTTTCCACCTCAGCTTTTACTGATTATATAACTGACAAGCACAGTTATATATGTTCAAGGCATATAGCTTTAATAATGTCCTGACATACACTGTGAAGTGACATCTGCAAACAAGATATTACCAGAATCCTTTTCTGTTGACATGTAGATTTACTAAGCTGACTTTAAATGGATAACACATACTATTAACACCAGCTTCCGTGCTATGCATGGAACTTATTTATATGATAACCAAAAGTCAGTACCCAATGACTACAAGTCTGTGATTCACCTATCTGATCCCCCACTCCTGATGACTACCCTTCTACTCACAGACTCTGTGAATTCAGCTTTTGTAGATTCTGCATTGTACTGAGGATGTGTGTGTTTGCCCTTTTGTGCCTCAGTCGTTTCACTTCATTTAACTCTCTCCATGTTCTTAAAACTGGAAGAGATTCCTTTTTAGGCTAGAGTCATATTCTACTGTGTACCTGTGCACAAATTTTCTTCACCCACTCATCTATTAGTGGACACTTAGACTGAATCCATGTCTTGTCTCTTGTGTAATGTTGGAATAGACTCAGGAGTCCTGATATCTCATTGCCATAAAAACAGTTCCCATTGGCTGTATATTTTCAAAGCTGAATCACTATGTCTTATGAGAGTTTTATGAGGGGGTGCATAGGTTCTCATTTCCTAGGTACCAACATGGTAGGTATACTAGCACCATGTAAGGGTTTTATATTATATGTACATGCACACACACACATATCTATATTTATAATTTATAAGCACATAGTATCTTCTCTTTGCTAATGCAACTCTAACAGATGTGAGGCCAAATCTCATAGTTTTCATTTGCATTTCACCAATCATTAGTAACATATCTGAAAATACTTTTAACAGTCCTATTATTCACTTGCATGTCTCTTTTGAAAAAAAAAAACCTATTCAGGTCTTTTGCCTTTTCTTAAATTACTCTTCTTGATATTGAATCTGATGTGCTCTTTCTATGTGTTAACATCAGTTTCTTGTTAGATCCTGCATGTCTTACAGATGTTTTCTCACTTTGGTGATTATTTCCTTTGTGTTTGACAAGTAGAACAATGCATGCTAGATAGAATTCCATGTATTTGTTTATATTTGTTGTTATGCCTTTGATTTTGGTTCCTATACCAAAAGAGTAAAAAAGAAAGAAAATGAAAGAAAGAAAAAGAGAGGAGAAGGAAAAGAAATTAAAAGAAAAGAGAAAACCACAGGCAGGATCAACCCCTCCCTTTTTTCTCTTAGCAGCTTTATAAACTTAGCTTTTGTATTTAAGCTTTAATCCATGTTATGGTGATTTGTGAGTACAGGATAAGATGAAGACTCCATCTTTCTGGGCGGGAGAGATGGCTCAGTGGTTAAGTGCACTGAATGCTCTTCGCGAGGACCTTAGTTCAATTCCCAGAAACTATGTAGCTCACAACCATCTGTAATGGAATATGATGCCTTCTTCTGGTATATCTGAAGATAGCTACAGTGTACTCACATTAAAAGAAAAAATTCCATCTCTCTGCCTCTGTGCCTCCCTTCTCTCTACCCTGACATATAAATATATACATCCAGTTTTCTCATTACCATTTATTAAAAGGACTATTCTCTCAGTATCATGATTCTCGATTCTTATAATAGAGAATAGTTGAATGTGTGGGAGTAGGTTTGTTTCTGGGTACTCTATTCTGTTGGCTGATCTGGGTGTTTGATTTTATTTTTTGATTTTTGATTTTATTGTTTTATTTCTGCAGCTATTTTGCTTAGACTGCTGCATAGTCCGACTTGATATCAGAAAATGTGATGCCTCCATCTTTCTCCTTTTTCTTTTTGAGCGAGTCTGCATGTTCAGTGGCAGGTAGAAGCATTCTTGGAACTTCTACGAGAGAGTGAAACTCTGCCTCCCCGTAGCCATTCTTCGACATGTCTCAAGGGCATGCCTCCTTTTGTGCATTTATCCTTCTTACCACCACAGAGTCCATAGTTTGGGTGGACAGAAAATTTGTGTTCTGAATGAGGAAGGAAATAAGAACTAACTTGGGGTAACAGACATGAACTCTTATCATCTAGTGGTAGTGAGCTATGGAGAAACCAAATGACGGCTGTGGTGGTATCTCCCGAATAAGCCAAACAGCTTCAACTCCCAGCTGAACATATTGCACACAGAACAGTATTTTCCATGCCACTTGCATGGAACATGAACATCTTGCTGTCTTTAATTAAGAAGTTAACTGGACCATGAAGTATTGCCTGGGTAAATAAAAATGATTTGTACTAAGTCAGAGTGGGGCATTAGGCATCTTTGCATTTCCTTGCTCACATATAAATCAGCATAGTGTTACACATTAGAAGGGTCATCTATAAGCCCATCTGTAAGTGATGCCAGGCACCAGTTCCCCATGTATCTGCTTACATGTTGTAATTTATTATGGCCAATGCTGCAAACCAGCTGTTGCTTGCTTTTTTTTTTTTTTAACAGACAACAAATTATGAATAGATCAACACTTGACACTAGCTGGTTTGTTTTTCTGGGAAACAGGTTAAAGTATTCAAAGGCTTTTGGTTGCTGTAGAATTAAAATGGACTGCTCAGATTTTTATTCTTCTTTTAACAAGATGAGTTGTGTGTGCTTTTCTTAAATCAAATTCTAAGGGCTATGGAAGACTTTGGTCAGATGTCAGTTACAATTACATTGGCCATGATTGCAGTAGAGGAAACCAACAGGAGCTAAAAGTGTGCAACTGTTCAATTGCATGACTTGTGGGTCATTGCCATTCAGGTTATCTTGATTTCTTTCTTATTCTCCATTCATCATTTTGGTCTCATTGTTTTGAAGACCCCCAGATCACTAAAAGACATTTTTAAAGCTAATCTCATAACATAAGCACTCCTTCTTCACTCAGTGTTCAGTGTTGGCACAAAGGATTGTAGAGACCTCACAGAAATCACAGTATAGTAACAGGTAGATTATAAAATGGGGCAGTGTTGAGAGCAGTAAGAAGTAGAACAGGAAGCATAAATGAGCTGAATGAATAGAACTGGAGGGAAAACTCAAAGCCTAGAGTACAATTGTGAATTTTCCAAAGGGAGAGTACATATCCCCCGAGAAGCAGAATTTTAGAACATACTTAAAACACCAAATAAAAAGAGGAGTTAGTGTTGGCAAACTAGTGTTTTGGGACAGATACTGGATTCAAAGTTGGACAGTCAAGTTCTCTTTATCGTGATGGATAGGGATGTCATAGTTATTTTGTCTTTTGGACATAATCAGTGGTTTGCTGTGGCTTGTTGAAAGTTATAGACTTTATTAAGCAGTATTCCATTAGAAACTCAAATCCAAGGTAATAGGGCCCAGAAGCCTGCTCTACCACCCACCTTGTTGGCTTTGTTACCAACCGTAGGATATTGGGATACTGAGTTGGTCCCATAATACCCAGTTCAAAAGCTAATATCCTCATTCCATCTCCAGGTCTGCTCCCAACAGCCTTCACATGGAGACTTTCCCAAGACATCCCATCCAAAATACAACCCCTGCCAGTTGGCTTTTTTTTTCTTATATCACCTCATACTACATCATATCAATTTATATACTGTAGGTATGAATTGTATAGTTACCCAGATACCTTTGTGAGTTCCTTGCACTATCAAATCTCCTTAAGAGCACAGACTTAAAAGTATAAAGTAATGGTATATATTTGTTCCAATAAGGTAAAATCTTACTATACATAAGTATCTTATAATGTCATTAGTAAACCTGAAACACACACACACATACACACACACACACACACACACACACACATAATCCTAGTCTAAAGCACAGCCTTCCTTGGTTCAGATCCCGGATCTAGCCATTCACTAAGGCTTATGAGTTTGAGCAAGTGTCTTGATCTTTTCTGTGATTTATTCTCCTAGAAAATAGGGACAGTTGTATCTCTATATCATAAGCCCATTCCAGATTTATGGAAGTTATTATATGTAGTTATAGAACAGTGTCTTGAATACAAGTTACTAAGTTCAAATTGATAACTATATGTTACTAGCACTAGAAATCTTATTATTGTCTCTGTTTAACCACTGAAGTTCCTAGACTCATGACCTTATCAGGTTTGGAAGAAGATTTTGTTGGAACAAATAATGCTCACTTAGGTCCATACTTGTCAGATAGAAACAGGGACATATATTTCCTTTACAGGCATTTATATGTGAATTAGCTATCTTTTTATGCATATGCTAAGCATACATTCATATGGCAGTGAGATAGAAGACAGAAGACTCAGTGGATGAAAGAAATAAAAGTGTTACAAAGGCTGTGATGCCCATCACACTTCTGTACACTAAGAAGCTAGAGATGTTTGATCCATGTCATCTATAGACAAATGTCGGCTCCTAAGAATGGCGACATTCTGTGGACTGAGAATTAAACATTAGCACTTCTGGCCCTTCAAACTACTGAGCTTCTCATCTCTGTCAGTGTGGCTTATCCATGTCACCCAATCCCATTTGTCCTGATACTGTGTGCTGACACAGTGACTGGTACACACTGATGGAGGACTGCCACATGTGTGCTGAGACAGTTTCTTGATTACTTCTTAAACAACATTTAAAAGCTTTTTTAAAAAAGTAACATGCAGAGTCCGCTGTGGTTTGATTGATGTAGGAAAAGGCCAGTTCCAAGCCAGGGGCATCTCCCAGCTGGCAGTGCCTGACAAGCACTTGGGAGGATAACAGAGGCGAGCTAGCTTCAAGGATGACTCATGTTTCGCTACATTTCTAAAAGCTTTGTTGTTCTTTACAATTAAATT
Source organism: Mastomys coucha (assembly GCF_008632895.1). Lineage (NCBI taxonomy): Eukaryota > Metazoa > Chordata > Mammalia > Rodentia > Muridae > Mastomys > Mastomys coucha. The sequence continues at coordinate 42,294,592 of NW_022196911.1, read as the reverse complement.
GTTAGCAAGAAGAAAGAAAGTTGCTTTAAAATGTTTTTCATAATGTTTCAATCAAAGCAGACTCATCTTCCATCAGTGCAGGTTGCACTGGGTGCTTCATAATTGCTATTGTGTATTGCACTCTTGGTCTCAATTTGAAAAATCTTGTTCCTTGTCAAAATCACACATGATTGTTTGGAAGATGTCATTTCAAAGGTGGAAGGGAACATTTCTTTGGCCTATGAAGTGATAAGCAATTCTGTACTGTTCTGTTGGTTTTTGTGATCTCTGGAAGCAGCAAAGTGGAACCTTTTGAGGCAGTGCACAGTAAATTATCACCAGATAAATGGCTATTGCCTAAAGTATGAATGTGGGACTCTACATGTCCATGAGTGATTCTGTTCTTATCTTATTGTCAGAGTTTCTGCCCATAGGCAAGTACCAAAATGGTCTGCCAAGAAAACAAGAAAGGAGGGAAAGAAAAAAGGGAGGGTAGATTGTGACTGCAACCACCAAGGGAAAGAATGAAATAGACTGTCATGCTGTCCTCCTTGCTTGGTGCAATAGTGTGACTTTCTCCAGGTACCAAGCCACTGTTCCTAACATTATGCAACCTCAGAGTCATGGAAATCAAACTGCTTTCCCTCCAGAGAAAAACACAAGTACAGATGGTAGGATAATTGGAGTGTTCTACCATCAAGCTGTATAGATTGGTTTTAGCCCTCAGTCAAGGCTCAATTTTGTTCCTCAACATGAAGGGAATATTTATGGCAAGATGAGTTATCCCTAGGTGGTAGCTCATTAGGATATAAGGGATGGAGTTGGGTTCCTTTTTTGATTAGGACCATATAACTATCTGTTGTTTCTCCTTCACTTCAATTGTTAATAAGAGAAGAATCCCTCATTTTGTAGCATTCCTAACATTTTTATTTTTACTTGTGTTTCTTTATTTTTCTTTTTTTAAATTGGATATTTTCTTTATTTACATTTCAAATGTTGTACCCTTTTATGCCCCCCATTAGAAACCCCCCATCCCATCTCCCCTCCCTCTGCTTCTATGAGGGTGTTCCCCCACCTCCCCACCCACTCTTGCCTCCCTGCCCATGCATTCCCCTACACTGGGGCAGTGAGCCTTCACAGGACCAAGGGCCTCTCCTTTCATTGATGTTCAACAAGGCCATCCTCTGCTACATATGTAGCTGGAGCCATGAGTCCCTCCATGTGTACTCCTTGGTTGGTAGTTTAGCCCATGTGAGCTCCGGGGGGTCTGGTTAGTTGATATTTTTCTTCCTATGGGACTGTAAACACCTTCAGCTCCTTAAGTCCTTTCTCTAACTTTGTGCTCCATTCAATGGTTGGCGTGAGAATCCACCTCTGTATTTGTCAGGCAGAGCCTCTCTGGAGACAACTATATCAGGCATCTGTCAGCACCCATTTCTTAGCATCCACAATAGTGTCTGGGTGAGTGTATATGGGATGGATCCCAAGGTTGGACAGTCTCTGAATGGCCTTTCCATCAGTCTCTGCTCTACACTTTGTCTCTATACTTGCTCTCATGAATATTTTGTTCCCCCCTCTAAGGACCAAAGCACCCACACTTTGGTCTTCCTTGTTCTTGAGCTTCATATGGTCTGTGAATTGTATCTTAGGTATTCTGAGCTTTTGGGCTAATATCACTTATCAATGAGTGCATACCATATGTGTTCTTTTGTGATTGGGTTACCTCAGGATGATATTATCTAGTTCTATCCATTTGCCTAAGAATTTCATTAATTCATTGTTTTTAATACCTGTATAGTATTCCATTGTGTAAATGTACCACATTTTCTGTATATATTACTTTGTTGAGGGACATCTGGGTTCTTTCCAGCATCTGGCTATGATAAATAAGGTTGCTATGAACATAGTGGATCATGTGTCCTTGCTATATGTTGGAGAATCTTTTGGGTATATGCCCAGGAGTGGTATAGCTGGGTCTAGTCATATCGATTATAAGGTCAAGCTGTATAGTATGACTATTTTTTGTTTTTGTTTTTTTCCAAGACAGGGTTTCTCTGTGTTGTCATGTTTCCTAGCTGTCCTGGAACTCACTCTGTAGACCAGGCTGGCCTCGATCTCAGAAATCTTCCTGCCTCTGCCTCCCAAGTGCTGGGATTAAAGACATGTGCCACCACTGACTATTTTTTTTAAAGTTGGCCTAGCAAAAGGTCTATTTTTTTTTCTAACTACTCTTTAGAAAAAGAAAAAAATAATCCACAAAGCAAAGTGTTGTTTAGGTTAAGCATACAACTTTGTTCAGCAAATTTTTGGTCTCAGAGAGTCATGAAGGCTCTACTAAGCAAAAATGGAAAGACCCTATAGAGAGGTCTAGACAATATAGCTGTTATGTTCTTAGGATAACTGAAAATTTCCTATCAGAAGATGCTAGTCATTAATTAATTTCTTTATTTTTGATACAAGAGCTCATGCAGACCAGGCAGACCTCAAATGTACTATGTAGTGGAGGATGACTTTCAACACTTGATTCTTCTTCCTCAATTTCCTAAGTGATGAGATAACATGCATGCAGTACTAGGTAGGAACAATTGAGGGCATTTGTGCATGCCTGACCAGTGTTCTACACACTAAAGGACCTCCATATTCCTTGCTAGCAAACCTATAAGTATTCCTAAGGTCTCTCTGGGTTTTTGTTCTCTTGCAACATTGACTGTCTTTATCTTTAATAGACAACAAAGATTTGCTGTTAAAGAGATTCAATAAACTTAAGAGAAATTGTAAATCTCCAAAACCCTGAAATTTCTTCCTGATGATTCTCTATTTCAACTATCAAACTCAGAAAATATTAGGCAGTATCTTCTTAACTTTACCAGTTTCTCCAAATACCACTGTAGATGCTTAGGAGAGGAAATGATTTGATGTTTTCAATGGTTGTCATAGAGCTTAATCACCTTTTAGAATACCTTTGGAGGAAGATTGTCTTCATTCTGAATTGACTTGCCTTGTAAATTCTTCTTATGATAATATGTACATACTGATTATCTTCCTTAAATTGTTTCTTCATTCTTTTTTATAGGCAGTGGTTGTTTTTATAGGCAGTGGGTCTTCATTCTTTTTTAAAGACTAACAATTTTGTGTGTCTGTGTGTATCTGTGTGCGAGTATGCACATGTGCATGCAGGTGCTCACAGAAGCCAGAAGTGGGCATCAGCTCCTCTGAAAATGAAATTACAAGTGGCTGTGACCTGACATGGGTATTAGGAACTGAACTCAGTACTCTGCTCTTAACCCATGCGACATCTCTCTAGTCCCATTTCTTGATTTTTATCAACTCAGTTAGATGCCCCAGCATCCCCACATATACAGTAAATATTCATTGGTGTAATGGTTTACTCTTTTGAATAAAACCCTACATATTTCAGATATGAGGATGAATATGCATGCCCGAGACTATGGTGCCATTAAATTGCATATGTTCAGGGTCTCACTACTAGTGGCAGATTAGGAAATAACTATTTTCCCCTGAGAACTTATATAAGTTGTAGCTAACTGTATGGAATGTATCTGCATGCGTGCTGTTATGAAGTTTTGGTTTGGGGATCCAGTTTTTATTTGTTTATCCTGTGAAAATTTACATGTCGAGCTAGCATGGGCTTCTCCCAACTGTGGAGTCAAACAGATATGCTACTATAATACACAGCCAGAATTGCACAGAATTAAAAGCCCTACCTTTTGTAGGTCCCCACTGTTGGATGTTGTGTTAGTTGCATTTCTTAGTGCTATGACAAATGCCTGACAAAGGTAAATTATAGAAGGAAGAGTTTATTTTGCCTGGTATTTTGTAGGCAAATATACATTATGGCAGGGAAGACAGCATCAAGAATATAAGGCAGTTGGTTACATTATATCCACAGTTTGAAAAAGATAAAGATGAGTACTGGTCTTGTGCATTTTCCTTTCTCCTTTTCTTCAGGCCAGGAAAACAGTCCATGGGATGAAACTTCTTATATTCAGGGCTGGTTCTGGATAGCTCAGTTAAGGTTCTCTGGAAGAACTCTCAGAGACACATGTAGTGATCACATGCCAGGTGATTCCATTTTCAGTCAAGTTGGTCACTGATATTAACCTATCGCTTGGGGTAGCTTTGGTCCTCACCCATCACCTTCTTTCTTTCCATACTGTCAATGTGCTCGTAGTTTTGCCATATTCAGATTCACCATAGTCCATTCCAGTTTTCAATTTTTGGCGTGTGCTTTCTCCATTAACTGTGCTATAAATTCTCACTGTTTAACTCTATAGCCTTCAGCCATGCTAAAAATGACACTTCTATTCCCTTTGTGGAAATGCTCTTGAGAGAGCTCCTTTTCCTCTGGGAGCACTTGCAACAAGGCATGTGTTAAGAAAGGAAGCAGAAAAGCACTACACATGTGATTTAGGGCCTTATTGAAATGGATTTGAAGCATAGCTTTGCCTATTTCTTCTAGCTTGGTAATTTCTGGCATGTGATTTGACATGGTAACATTTGTCATTCAAATCACTGAGTTTTCACGAAACTTAAAAGTCAGTGAATACAGAAATTAACCTACAGTCATACCTAATGCTTAGCTGGCTTTAAGTGGCCACTTTTATAAGTTAAGGCTTGGCAGCAAAAGAGAACCCCAAAACGAAAGCGGTATCTGGCCACTTCTGTATTATGGAATACATGAATCTTCCTTATATTCATTTTCCCTTACTAATTCCAGTTACATTGGTCAGAAGGCTGGTTTTCAATTCTCTCAAGATTCTGCCTTCTGAGCTGAAGCAAAGGCAAAGAGAAATCTCTCTTTTCCAAAGAGAGTCATTTCCCAGAGGTGTCTGTTCAACCCATATATGCAAATAGAGCCACAATGGTTTCATTGGAAGTTATTCAGAATACGATATGCCAATGTGAGCATTAAAGAATGTTACTGGGGCTTGCTACCCCTTGGTTCACAGGGTACACCCACAAGGAAAACAGAAACAAAGCAAAGGTAGGTAGTCCCACTTGGAACAGTTGATTGACTTTAATAGGTCCTGATTATGCTGCTCATATTCCATGAAATTAAAAAGCTTACAAATGTTATGAGCCATTACCCTTCCATTTAAGGAAGCTTATGACATGTTAGCAACATTTAATGAAATTCTTTTCAAAATGCCACAGGCAGCTCCATGAGATTCCATGTTGAAATGCAACTTGAAGAATTGTTGCTGGGAAGTCTTTTCTCTTACCTGCCTACATTTGTCATGGCTGAAACCCATTCAAGGCTGAAGGCAGGTTCTCATCCAACAGAGAATGACTATCAGGTTTCTTATGTTCCTGACTTGACCATAGACTCTTCTCCATTTTCAAGAAATACTAGAAAGAGTGTCCTGTGAATGTCGAGGCTTATACTTATGGTCACTATTCCAACAGGCTGCATCTTTATACATTGATAAATTTAAAAACTTAAATCCTTTCTGTTCATCTTTGTCGATAGCTGTTGACAACTTAAAATATTCAAGCAAATATTCCAAAACTATATTGTCTGGGCTGTCTTCAGTGAGCTGTGGAACATAATTTGGGAGATAAGCATTTCTGTAAGAAGACAATTAACACAAAAGTAATGAGATGATTAAGTCCTAGATTAGGCAGCACTTATTGTTTATACAATAAAAGTTCATAAAAAGGGAAGTTTTATATAATACAGGAAAGATGAATAGAGAGACAAAAGCTATTAAGAGATAATGAATATTCTTTGCTAAATAGTTTTTCATTTAACTTTTATTAAGGGATAGTTAATGACAATATTCAATCCCTGTGCCGACATATTAACACCCTAAAATACCTCCCTGTCTTGTTGCTGACTTCTGCTACTTTTTGAAATCTTATGGTTACTGAAAGTTACTGAAATCCTTCTATGTGTTTTCTGTAAGTTCCCTGGTTATAAGGTAGACCACAGTGTTATGCCCAGTGGGTGAATGAAGCAGGTAGAATTCAAACCCAGATCTAGTTTGGGACCATGTTTTCTGACTTGTTGCTGATCTGCTTTGAAGAACAACTGACTTGAGGAAAGACCTTAGCATCCTCCTGGATGATGGCATCTTTGCAGGCGGGGTCCTCCGGTAAGACTTCCTTTTGCATTCAGCTGTTCACCACATCCTCTGGCACTCAATAATGTCAAAGAGATACCTAATTAGTGTTAAAGAACTTCAACATATAGCATAATTGAAATGCAACTTTCTCTGGGATCTCACTATCGGGGTAAGAGTATTAAGGGTAACCCTCTTATCCTCATTCCCATAAAATTTTGAGAGCACCTAGAGCATGTTCTACCCCATCAAAGGTGTGATTGTCCTGATGGTACGACAAAGAACTATAAGGATCAAAAAATACAAGCTTTGTTCACAAATTTTATGTCTTACCTAAGATATTTTCCCATGTTTCAAACCCCCTTTGGTGTGCTTTCTGAGACACAGCCTTAATACTATAGCACTGAGCCTTGAAGAAGGCATCAGACTCCATCTCCATCAGCCTCTGACTTGCCAGTGGTCAGTGGATCTCATGGGAGCCAGTTGCAGGCTGAGCTATGGCCCAGAGAGCCTCGTTAGGCTGCCTGCTCTCCTAAGGAAGGAATATCTTTGGAGATTCCTGGTGGCTAGAATTACAAAGCTGATCCTATACAAAAAAAAGCAAGGAAGAGTGATTCATATGCTATTCCACAATGATACTTATCTTCCACAAGTCTTGTAGACAGTGGTGTGTCACATTTGTCGTGTGAAAACGTATCGTACTTCATTTACCTGGAAAATCCTGAGGATACAGGCTCACTCCAGAGAAGTAGGCCTTTCTGGCCTTCACTGTTCTGGATTTCCGGATGGGATATTGACAAAGTTTCATTGCTGTGATTAAAATACCCTGACTGAAGGTCACCTAGGGAAGGAAAGGTTATATTTGGCTTATAATTCCAGGCCACAATTTATCATTCTGAACTTAAAACACCTAGTCCATCACATCCACAGATGAGTGCAAAGAGATAACAAGTGTGTCCTTTCTTTCAAAATAGCATTCCTCTGTCCTATGCACCACAGAACTCACATCCAAAGGAAAGCTGCCACCCAAAGTGGGTTGAGTCTTCCCATATAAATTAACTATAAAAATGATCCACCAATAGACATACCCAGGAGATTCTGGTCTTGGCAACTTCTCATTTGAAACTCTATTCCAATATGAGTATAGATTGTGTCAACTTGACAATCAAAATTAACCATCCTAGACACATCGATGGTGACTTTTCCCACAAGAAATGCAAGTTAAGATCTCAGACTAGAGTCACAGTAGCCCATGTGAGGTGTGTTGGCTTCCCTTCATCTAAGGATTAACTGAACAGAGGCTCCCCCTTGAGTTAAGCTTTTGTGGGCAGGATACTTCCAGAAGGCATTTTGGTTTGTTATAAAGTTTTCTTGGTCTTCTGGGAAGCTAGAGGTATCTAGAAAAATTGTTTGAAAACTGACATGGATTCAGGATAACCAGGTGCTGGCTGAAGTGGGCTCGCCAGAATTTCTAGTAATCTGGTCTGTGGCAATTCATTTTAGGGTTTGTTCTTAATAATTTAAAAGTCTTTAATAAAATATAATTACATCATTCCCCCTCTTTCTTTTTACCCCTTCAATCCTTTCTATACCCATGTACTTATTTTTGCTTGAGTTCATGGCCTCTTTTCCTCTGAGTTTTTCCTTATATGTGTGTGAGTGTGTGTGTGTATGTGCACGTGCATATGGGTAAATAAATACAAAATGCAACCTGTTGAGTCTGTCTAGTGTTGCTTGTATGTACACGGTTTCAGACTGACCACTTGGTATTGGATAGCCAACTATAGTGGGGTGCTCTCATCCCTAAGAGAGGCTACTTCTCAGCAGTCTCCAGCTGCTTTGTCTAGGGTTGTTCTGTGTCTGGCACTGGGGCATTTGGAGACTCCCTGCTTCTATAATAGCATGTCGATCAATGCTGTTTAGCTCTTGTTTAAGGAGCCTTACTGTCATGATATCATCACTAGCCAGGAAAATGACAGCATTTGAAGCTGTGTGTTCTTTGCTTCTCTTTTCTCTTCAGTTGTTGTTTTGTTTTGTTTTTCTTTTTCTTTTACTTCAGCATTTCCCTTTGTTGACACTGTTATCTTAGAATAGATTCATATCTGAGTCTACTCCCTGTAGACTACTGGCTATCACTACAACTTATGGACTCTACTGTCAGAGCTCAATAATTACCTTCCTTCTAGTATCTTATTGAACTTGTACTCAGTGTTTATGGACTTAAAATTAAGTTTCTGTATTAAATGTGAATTAACATGTCTTTATTTCTTCTTTCCCTGTGTCACCTGGTAGGTAACACTTAAGGGAAACCTGTCAGTGGGCATTTTGGTCTGGTGCTAGCTTAAGTATTGGCACTAAGATTAATATTGCTATTTTATGGCACTGAGCAGATACAAAACATGGCTGTTGAGTTAGTGGAACAAGCTAAGGAAGGAGGGAATTGGAGGACATAGGGGTGTCCTCTTTTGTACTCTTATCATAGCCCTGTTTCATAACTACCCCTTACTCAAAGCCCCTCTGTTCTGTTCATTCTTTTCTTAGCAATTCCTAATTGAAATTTAATTTGAGTTATATTGCCGATAGCAGCTGTTTCAAATATTACACTCAAGAATTGTGTGTCATATGGGAAAACACAAAATTAGTTTTAAAAAAAAAATCAAGACACTATTCAGGGAACTCTTGGTAGAAACTTCAGGGAGACTTTGAAAAGTGCCGTGTGGCCCTTCTAAAATAAAGGCAAAGGGCTACCTATACTGTGTCCGTCTCAATCTCCACCTTTAACGTGGTATATAGAGTCACTACATTTCTTACTTTCCTATTGCTGTGACAAAAAAAAAAAAAATCAGAACCACAAAGCACTTACAGAAGAAGAGTTTGGGGGAGTTACACTTCCAGAAGCATAGGGGCCCATTATGGTAGAGAAGCATAGCAGCGAAGAGCAGGCACAGGAACAGGAGCAAGACAATGAGAGCTCACATTTTCAGATGCAAGCGGGAAATAGAGAAAGGGAATTGAATTCAATGTGGGGCTATATAATCTCAACGCATACCATCCCCAGGTCTGTAATTCCTCCAGCAAGGCCACACAACCTAACCTTTCCAAACGGCACCATCAACTGGGATTCATGTATGCAAATACATCAGCCTATGGGGGACATTTCTCCTTCAAGCCACCATAATAGTCTTTCTGAAACTAGTAAAGGGAAGGCATGTCCCCATGGTCCCATCGCTATTGTGTCTCCTTCTTCATGTGAATTCTAACTTCAATATACTTCAAACAGTGAATTTTGTCTGAAAGAAAACAAAATACTTAATCGTTATGACTAGATAAGCTGGCGGGGGGTGGGGGTAGGGGTGGAGGAAATTGCTGTACCGTCCAAGCTGTATCTTACTCAGTAAGAAGGTAAGGATATGAGTTCATAGAACATGTGAGCATCATGGAGAACCCTCTGTGTGTGGTCCTCTTTATCTCTTATGTGCACAGACCTCTTTCAAAATATGATACACTCCTAGGTCCATCCTTAGGAAACAAAATAGACTCTGTGTAACGTGTTCAAAACATTAGATGGTTTGGACCCTTAACTCTAAACCTTATGACCCTAGAGTTCACATCCCTGACCATGGTTTTATTTTGTTAGGTTGTTTTTCAGACTTTCTATGACTAGAAATAAGATAGAAATGTCACAAAAAAGGCACCTGCTGCAGCATTTATCGTAGCTAGGCACCCCAACAATTGGCAGGATGTTGTACTAGAATCAAGGATAAATCTATAATCTTTGTTGAAATGCTTTTAGGAAAAAGTATGGAATCTTGCCTAGGAACCACACTGAGTCTTTAGCATAGTAAGGGCATACTGAAAGGCTATATCATAAGAAAAATCGGATCTCACATTTATGGAGACCCAGAGTGTGTTGGGAATCATTTCAACCTTCCATATGGGAATTAACCTTCTATGTTATAACAATCCCATAAAATAACAGTCTTGGCATAGGCATTCTACATGTGAAGAAATGAAGCTTTGGGGAAGTTGAAAAACTCATGACAGGTGCTAGAGCTGACAAATATGTAAGCAAAAATTAAAGAATTAAAACTACAATATCATGCATGCATTCTCTCTTCCTCCCTTCCTTCCTTCCCCTTCCTCTGTGTGCGTGTGTATGTGTGTGTGTATTTGTGTGTTTGTGTGTGTGTGCATGTACATGTGTGTGTTGGAAGCAGAAGATTCTTTTAAAGAAATATTTAAGCAAAATATTCTTTAACTTTACATAACCTCCTCCATGCCACTTTGCCAACCACTTCCCCCATTTGTAGTAATGGCTGCTATCCTCTCCAAGGCAGCTTAATTTCAGCTTATGGCTGATTGTATTAATATATACCTTGAATCCAGCATATACATGCAGGAATTTATCAAAGTGATTTATCTGCCTCCTATACATGCAACCCTGACTTACTGGACTTAATGGCATGACTACAACCAGTTTTCTTGTAGGAGGAGGGGTAGGAGTGTAGATTAAACTCTTCTTTATATACTATCTGGCAAATATTAGAGATATTAGCTCATGTAATGCTCCTAGGAACTCAGGGAAGCTGATGTTATCATCATTTCTCTATTACAGGTAAAAAGGCAAGGGAAGTGAGCCCCAGAGAGCAGTGAACCTTGGAGAGATGGACTAGCCTGTCTTAGAGCTAATCAGATAACAGCCAACGTTCCCTCTTGTGCATCCAGCCTTGCCTTTTCCGCTGTGCTGCCTGCCTTTAGCCCTCACCAAATCCAGGAGTTCTGTTTTGCTTTCTTACAGCCTGGTGGCTTTTAGCATAGCACTATCCAGAGTATAGCAGTAAATCACAGCTAACTTCAGAGCAAGAACCAGAAAAGAGATGACCCAGTTCCTCATCCTCTAGTCTTCTGAGACTAGGCTCTGCATACTAGAGAACCTGTCTGTGTGCATGAACTCAGGTGGATAAAGGCAAGTAGCCCGGATATAGACAAAAAGACCCAGGTGTCAGAGGTCTGAAGCCAAAGCACTCTAATTCGGAGAAACCTCCTAAGCAAATGCTGCTTTATAAGCTATGAGTGTCAGCTATCAGTCTGGCTAGCTTTACCTTCCCTGGGGTCCCTTATCCTTAACACTGTTGACATTTGAGACCAGAAGGTTCCTTATCACAACAGGCAATCCTGTAAACTATAGGATTGTTGACTTCTACCCAGTCTTCACAAGTAAAATCCCGTATGCACCAGTCATTACAGTAAAAACTTTTCTCCCAACCAAGTGTTCCAGCATACCATCTACCAACACTATTCTAGGTACAGAAATTGTGAAAAGGACTGTACTTGTTCATCCACAGATGCTGGCTAAGTGCTGCTCAATCTTCAACCTCATGTGACTCCATGTTCTTTTCCCAATAGCAAAGTAGGACTCCTGTATTGTGACACTGGCCTGGGGGCTTCATTTGGCATAATGCCATTAAGGAGGATGCATGGTCTCTGTTAGACACATTCTAAATCTTGTTGGCTTAGAATCTGAGCCTCTTTTCCTTTGACAACTCACTAACTTACCTTGAGCTATAGTGTCCCTCTCTGCAAACCAGGGATAGTAAAAACAACTAACGTGGATTTTGTTGTGATAAGAAAGAGGAGGTGGGAGAGTGGACTAAGGGTCAAATACAGAGTTTAAGTGTCTACTTCTATCTCTAGGGAGTCACAGAGACCTCTACTGGTTCCATAAACCCAGAGATATAGAAACCCTACTGGTAGCTTTACTTTTTAGAGCAAAATCAAAGAAGTGACCAGAGAGGAGACCACACTGTGATCCTAAACATCTCCACAGGCTCTGGTGGGTCACATGGAATCACACCAATGGGTGGACTAGCTGAGCCTCTCCTGCAGACCTGTGATTAAAGGATTTGAGAGATTAATGGCACCTCTTCAGGAAGTAGCTTTGAGAGCTCAGTTGGGCAGATTCCAGGGAACAAGGATTTTCTGAATCAAATCCTGTCTCTGAAAGGTGTGAGTACATACAGAGAAGGCTGGGGGTGGGGTTCATTTTCAGAGTGAGCAGCTCTGATACCAAGTCCTTGTGAGACTAGCAAGAATTTCAGAGAGGCAAAAGTGGAACTGTTGGGTTTTAGAAGGCTGGTCTTGTAATGCTCTGCTCTCTATGTCTAGTGGGACCTTCAAGCAGGTCACCTGACCCAGTTGGACATTAGTTTACTCCTCAACTCAATAAGAAGATTATTTGAAAACTGTCAAGTTGTGAAATTTGAAAATTGCTAAGTCAAAAAATCCTAAGTGTCTAACTTGGGCAAATTTAAAAATTACCACCCGACTCAAATCCCTAGTAGGCATCACACAGTTGACCCCATGTCACCATAGGACGGACGTGTTGGCTGAACCGAAGTGCATTGCTGACTGCTATCATGGGATGACCTAAGAATGGTCACCTAGAGTAGTACCTGATGGTCAAAACTGGTTTTAGCCAGTTATAAAAGTCACCAGCCAGGCAGTGATGCCAGACACCTTTAATCTCAGCACTTGGGAGACAGAGGCAGGCGGATCTCTGAGTTCAAGGCCAGCCTGGTCTATAGAGTGAGTTCCAGGACAGCCAGGGCTACACAGAGAAACCCTGTCTCGAAAAAGCTAACCCTTGCCCTCAAAAAAAAAAAAAAAGGCATCAGACCTCAAGATTTCGAAGACCAGGTCTTGGATCAACACCTCTGGCTTTTCAATGCCTCTGATCCAAGGACATTTCATTCCTACCAACACTAGACTATATAGATGTGAGTGATGTTTCCCCCAGTCTGTATTTTTCAGTCAGAGCTATCGAATGATGAAAATGAGTTAAGGAGTTTAAAAAAGATCCAGTGTTGGGGGACAGGATGTGGACCAGGGGAAACACTTTCATTATTCATACTACAAGTAGACATCTTCTTTTTAACAGTTTTTGCTTATTCATTCATTTTTATGTACATATGTGTTTTGCCTGCATGCATGTCTATAAACTATGTGCAGTATCCATGGAGTCCAGAAAAGGGTGTCATGTTCCCTGAGTCTGGGATAACAGTAGTTGTAAACTACTATGAAGATGCTGGGAGCCAGACCCAGGTTCTTTTGAAGAGCAGCCAGTGCTCTTAACTACTGAGCCACCTCTGCAGCACCAAGAGTTTCCAGATATGAACTATTTTTGCCTCATAGAAGGACAAGACTCTGGGGAGGATTGTCTGCAGAGGAAAATCTAGAAAGGGACTTGGAGAAAACACAAAGGATGCTTATCAAGAACAAGAAGCAAGGATAATGGCTTGATCTGCATGAAAGGAAAATGTCAAGTTTAAGCCCTTCAAGAAGCCTTGGAGGTGACACACTTATTCAGCATCCTGCTGTCCTCAGGACACTGATGCCATCACCAGAGTACTGGAAGCAAAGGCTCAACTGGGCACTGCTTCCATCCTATGCTTTACCATACCCTTTGCTTCCAAATATGAGACAAATGTACCATTACTGTGTGGACACCCATACCTGGACAAGAAAAACAAAAGTCTGGTCCCTGGGAGCTCTGAGGGTACTAGTTAATTCATATTGTTGTTCATCCTAATGGGCTGCAAGCTTTTCAGCTCCTTCGTCCGTTCTCTAGCTCCTTCATTGGGGACCCTGTGCTCAGTCCAATGGATGGTTGTGAGCCTCTACTTCTGTATTAGTCAGGTACTGTCAGAGCCTCTCAGAAGACAGCTATATCAGGCTCCTGTCAGCCAGCACTTGCTGACATCCACAATAGAGTCTGGGTTTGATAACTGAGTATGGAAAGGATTCCTAGGTGGAGCAGTCTCTGGATTGTCCTTTCTTCAGTCTCTCCTCCATACTTTGTCTCTGCAATTCCTTCCATGGGTATTTTGTTTCCCATTCTAAGAAGGAACGAAGTATCCACACTTTGGTCTGCCTTCTTGAGTTGCTTGTGGTTTGTGGATTGTATTTTGGGTATTCTGAGCTTCTGGGCTAATATCCACTTATCAGAGAGTACACACCATGTGAGTTCTTTTGTGATTGGGTTACCTCACTCAGGATGATATTCTCCAGATCCATCTATTTCCCCAAGAATTTCCTAAATTCATTGTTTTTAATAATTTTAATAATTTTAATTGTGTAGATATACCACATTTTCTCTATCCATTTATCTGTTGAGGGACATTTAGATTGTTTCCAGTTTCTGGCTATTATAAATAAGGCTTCTATGAACATAGTGGAGCATGTGTCCTTATTACATGTTGGAGCATCTTCTGGGTATTTGCCTAGGAGTGGTATAACTGGGTCCAAAGAGCACACATGGTGGGACTCATGGCTCCAGCAGCATATGTATAAAAGAGGATGGCTTAGTAGGTCATCAATGGGAGGAGAGGCCCTTGATCCTGTGAAGGTTTATGCCCCAGTATAGGGGAATGCCAGGGCCAGGACGTGGGAGAGGGCAGGTTGGTGAGCAGGAGGAGGGGGGAGGAAACCGGGTTTGTTTTTTTGTTTTTGTTTTTGATATTTTTTCTAAGGGGTAACCAGGAAAGGAGATACCATTTAAAATGTAAATAAAGAAAATATCTAGTAAAAATTAAAAAAAATAATTATAAAAAAATAAAACATAAAAATACAAAAAAGAAAGAAAAAAGTCTGGATGACTTTACTGTTAGCCAAAAAAGGCAAAGAGTAGCTTTTTAAAAGAAATGGAGGAAAATAACAATTTCAACATAATATAATCATTAGGGCACAGTTTAGAGTTAGCAGTGAGTTGGAGCTGGAGATATGGCTCAGTGGTTGAGCCCTGGCCAATCTTCCAGAGGGCCTTGGCTCAATTCCCAGCACCTACATGGTGACCAGGTTACAACTGCTGGTTATGCCAATCCCAGAGAACCTGACATCATCTTCTGGCCTCCATGGCTACTGCATTCACATGGTATAAAGACAAGCAAGCAGTCAAAATACCCATATACATAAAAAAATAAGCTAATATACAAAAGTATAAAGTTAATGGATGAAATTTTTTGAAAAAGACACAAAGTTTGGTAGGTAGGAAGAAGGGCAGATCTGAGAAGAATTAGGAGAGAATAAACACATTATCAAACAGTGAATCAAAAGATAATGTGATTTATTGGAATATATGTTACATTCATGTTAGGGATTGCTTTTTTTTTTTCACTCTCTTCTGTTGCCTTCTATTCTCCACCCCAAGAATGAGGTAGCTTTCCCTTCTGAGTCTAAAGGCCAGCAAATGGATGTGTGCTTGTGCACATTTCATCATGTAGTGTTTTGCACACTGATGTCCCTACTCCTATGATAGATTACAAACAGTACATTTCCTTAAGATCACTTTGTTCCATTGACTCTTATGCTCCAAAGTCTATACAAAATAAACATAAAAATCAAAGCAGTTTGACAGGATAAGAAAAAAATTTTCTTGTTTTACTTGGCTCACGAAAATGTGTTAAGTATGATTTGGTCAGATAGGATTAACATAGAGTTAATAAGAATGGTGACAGGGTTTGAAGAGCATCATATACATCTTGACTTCATCTTGGAATCCCACAGCCACATAAGCTACTGAACAAAACCCTAGCATGAGGGAAGTTAGTCGTAGTGAAGAGAACTGTGAAATAGGATTAACAGGAGACTCTTGATGCAACCTCAGCCAAAGGATTAGATTAGATTTTGGTGTGTAAGAGGAAATATACTGAATTTCAAATATGAAAGAAAATGCATTTAGGATTCAATTCTTTGCATTAAAATTTCCTGTCTTTGTAATTAATCCTACTCCTAAATTACTTCTTTAAAAGTAGTTTCTGAGATTGTGTCTTCTCTATAGGGCAGGGAGGCTGCACCCAGGAAATCTCAATAATCTGGTTGTCTAAACAAGACCTGAGCAATGATAGCACCAGCCAACATGGATGGGGGAAATCTCCCAAGGTCCCATGTGTAGATGAAGTGCTAGATCATAATAGCTACTGAGAGAAGGAGAATTAGTCTTCCCCATGGATGAGACCTCTCTTTGGTTATCCAATACTAAGTCATTAGCTCCAAAACGCGTACCTATGTGCAGCGCTAAACTGGCTCAGTGAGCTGTGTTTATATTTTTATATGTATATATTCATATTTCAATAATAGTTAAGGAAATGAAAGCAACAGAGATAATACATGAAGGTAGAAGGAGGGTTTGGAAGTGCAGGAAAGGCACAGTGGGGGTAGGTACAGACTGATGATTATCAAAGTATATTATGTACATGTCTGGAAAGGTCATAATGACATCTGAGCTTGTATAGTTAATAAATGTAAATTTAATGGAAAAATTGGTCTTTTTTGCCCCCCCTTTTTTTTTACATTTACTCATTTTCCCTTGATAGGAAGATTTAGACTATCACTATTATCTTCCTCACTTAGCCAGACACTTTTTTAACCATCATAGTATTCACATTCACAGCTCTGTTGTGAGGACTATTCTGTGCATTCTAGGGTTCTTAGTAGGACCCCTAGTCTCTGTCCACTTGATTGCTAGTATAGCCCCTGAATTGTAGTAACAAAAAGATCCCAAGACCTTGCCAGGTATCCATAGGCAGACAATTCTGGTTAAAAACAACAATAACAGAAAAGAAATGCACACTTATACACGCACACACATTTCAAGTTGTGCCTGGTGGGCACAGACCTGCCACCTCAGCTACCTGAGAGGTAGAGGCAGAGTGATCTCACATTCAGGGTCTGCATGTGCTGGAGAGTTCTAAGGCAGCCTGGATAACTTAGCAAGATCCTGTGTCAAACTATAAAACAAAAAGAGCTGGGGTTGTAACTTGGTGTGAGAGTACTTGCTTAGCATGTGTGAGGTCCTGGTGATTGAAGAGAGGGGAGGAAAAAAAAAAAGAATCCAGGTGTTTTATAAATTAGAAATCACCATGCTGATAATATCAATTGGAATAAGACTTAGTTTTATATCAGATAGGACATTTTGTAAAGTGGGTTTGATTGTCCCTGGCAAATATTCATGAAAATAAGTAATCATATTTGTGCAGCGTACCCAGAGTTCTGTTGGAGGTACCTTTCACATTCTAAGCCAATCGCTGTTCAGATAGATTGTGTTTGGGCAATAAAAATTCTAACTGAATACAAGTTTTTTCAAAACAAAATAAAAGCGTCGGAGAGAAGAATTTGCTGAGCAAGCAGAGAGAGAAAATTGCATGAGAGTTTAAGAAAACACAGTGTTAGAGGAAATTGGATGTTGTTCAACTATGGTTTGAAACTTTAGTGTTCTGTTCTTAACAGAAGTAGTCAAGCTGAGTGGATGAACTTGACCAAGGTACTTGTCTTCCTGTGCAGTTTTCTTATCCATCTTATTTAAGGCACTGAGTATAGGAAGGGATCTGGAAGACTTAAACCACAATCACTGGGGAAGAGCTAGCTGGTGTGGTGGCTTGAATGCAAATGGCCACCATACACTCATAGGGGATGGCTCTACTAGGAGACTTGACCTTGTTGGAGTCGGTGTGGCTTTGTTGGAGGAAGAGTTTCACAGAGGATGGGATTTGAAGTTTCAGAAGCTCAACCTCGGCCCAGTGGCTCATTCTTCCTTCCTGCTTCCTGAGGATACAGATGTAGAACTCTCAGGCCCGTTCAGAACCATGCCTGCTTGCACTCTGCCATGCTTCCTGCCGTGATGAGAACGGACTAAACCTCAGAGCGGTTAGCTTCCCCTAATTAAATACTGTCCTTTATTAGAGCTGCCACAGTCATATGTCTCCTTACAGCCATGGAACCCTTAATTAAGAAAGGTGGGGGACTGGATTTTACCTTGTGAGACATAACAAGGCTCGGCAAAATGGAGGAAAGAGGGAGCCCCTACAAAGATACCCCAGTTTTAAAACTTCCTTAAAGATGATGAAAACACTGAACTGTTTCTCTGGGTAAACATCATGGCACTTTGAAGTTTGATTCCTCCTTTTTCTGAGTTACGTCTGGTTCTCTATAAAAATGATCTGTTCAGACAACAAGATATTTAGATGATTCCTTCCAACTTCTCGTTCTCTTCTTCATGACAAATGAAGAAATGCAGTCACTAAATGCTAGAAATGAGAAAGAATATCAACCCAAATCTAAAAGAAACACCCAATATTCTTCAGGCTCTACCAGTAGATATGCATTTAAACATGGTTTTACCTTGTTTATGGTATGATAGGTATCTTCTTTGGTTTCAGATCAATATTGGAGAAAACATCTATTTTGCAGGATTTTTTTTCCCCTAACAAATAAAGCATTGCCATGAGCAGGTTGTCAGCCTAGATATCGATGTTACATAATTTTATAGGCTGGGATTCTAGAAACCTGACAGTGGTCTTATAGTTAACATAGTTGGCTATAAGTGCTTACCCATCTCCTCAAACACACATTTGGCAAGAACCTGCTACGACACAGAACAGAGACTTCTCTTAGTGTCAGTACAGAGACTCTGATGTGGACTAGAGGGTGGGGACTTTGAAGGGCTTCATATTTATTAGATATGTTTTGTTCCAATAAATGGACAAGAGGCTAGCTCTACCAGGTTGAAACATAAGCATTATATAATGCAATATACTTTTTTGCATATTATTAACTGTGAGGTTTCCACTATACATGCAAAGTTTCCTGTTCTTATAAAAAACATAAAGGTTAATTATACAAAATAAAGAACATTAACATTTTATTACATATTTTCTTTATTTCCATCTCAAATGTTATCCCCTTTCCTCGTTTCCCCTCCAAAAACCTCCTATGCCATCCCCCCCACGCCCCGCTCACTAACCTACCCACTCCCGTTTCCCTGTCCTGGCATTCCCCTTCACTGGGGCGTCAAGCCTTCACAGGACTCAGGGCCTCTCCTTCTTGTTCCAATAGTCATCCTTACTGAGTCCACTATTGACGATGACATGACTTTTTTCTTGGTTACTGGATCCTGGGTTCTTAATTCAGATGCTATTTGTTCACCAATAGTATTCCAACCCTTCACTTTCTCTGTCATCTCCAAAATTCACAGTGCTATATTATACAATGGAACTAAAATTCTAGTTCATGTCTGTGTAACCGTGGTATCCAAATCTTCTCTAACACTGCTTCCAAGATGGACTGACAGTTACTGCCATCAGAGTTAATATGGCATTGATGAAGAAAAACTGAAGAGATCATTTTTACTCTCACAAGAATTACTCCTAATATTATTGAACCCTTACTATAAGTCATACATAAGTTTATCCCGTCTTTATCAGGCTCTTATGTGGTTCCTTGTCCTCTGCTTTCTCCCTTTCAAGGTGTACAGATGTTACCATACACTGAGCTGAAAGGAGGAAGTAAGAGTCTGAAATAGGCAGGATCCCAGTCCATCTGGGAGTGAGATGGGGGAGGGAGGCTTTCCCAAGGATTTTAATATTATAGCTCTTTTAGGATAAGACCTTCTCCAACATCTTCAATAAAACAGCTCTCTGAGATGACCTTAGCTTGTGCATATTTCTTTATTGGGGTAGGCTTTTATACATATACTTTGTTCTGGGTGAACCAAGTTTGGGGAAAGGGGGTGAGAATATCAGGGTGGGCAAAGGTCATTGGTAGAAGGCTTAAGGCACTGAGATACCCCATTAGCAAAGGGAGGTATTCCAGAGATCTCAGGTACAGGACTATGTGACATTCCTCAGGTGTGGAAGCCCCATTGATAAAGAGTGTCCATCATTTCTCACCAAACTCTGGTATGTCCAGTAATGTCAGGCTTCAACCTTAGCAGCAGGGTCTCCTTACACACCTGTGAGCTTTCTACCATTGCTACACCAGCTTCACAAAAGGGGGTGGAGAGTAGCAGGGCTGAAGTGCAGAGAGCTGAAGCGAAAGTTGGACCATAATTAGACAGGTAAACCCAAGATCTCAGAAAGTCTTTCTGACAGGGCAGAGTCACTGTGCTAAGCTAAGTCCCATAACCTCAGCACAAAGCTTCAAGTGGCACAGATTATTTAAAAAATAAAATAAAATGCCCCCTAACACTTATGTAAGATCTACAGATACCAAAATCTTGGGGGAGAGAGGTCAGGGAGGCTAAATTACATTATGGAGATTGACGTTGACTTTGTAAATAATGCATGTATATCTTCCATATTCTTTTTTTCTTAGTGCTTGAGAATTTCATACACGCATATGACTGGTTTTGCTCAAACTTACCCCCATTCCCTCTCTCTTCAATTTCTCTCCTCTACCTACCCAATTTTATGTGATCTTTTAAACCCACTGAGTCCACTAATGTTGCCTATATGTTCATAGATATACAACCATCTAGAACATGGATAGCCCCTTAGGGGCTGCATTCCTCAAGAAAATTGACACTCCCCTATTAGCCATCAATTGTGAATAATGCTTTAGTTGGGGGTGGGATTTCCTAAGCTCCCCACTCCCAACCATGCTGGGATTTCTGGCTGGCTGAATCCTGTGCCAGTTTTGTACATGCAATGAAAGTACCACTTAATCTTATTCTGGCCAAGAAAATGCCTGTACATGTTCAATATATATGTGAATTGTAACGGCACTTTATAACCATGGTTGACTGAACCCAAGGATACAGACCTTTCAGATGCTTGAGGCTGACGGCATAGAAAGGTTTCTTTCTTCTCTGAGACAATGAGTAAGGCCTTGGGGAGGAGGTAGGATTTAATTCCCTGAGGGAACAAGGATTTGGTTGTGCAGAAATTGGGAGATTGACTTTGGGAAACAGGAGATTTGCAGCTGTGAGCAGAAAGAGAAATGATTCATGAGGGTCCCTCTGCAGGGTCAAAGTACATATGATGAACTCTAGGGAGGCCTGCACCCCACTGAGCTCTTGCTCTCAGTGCCGCTAATGTGGGACCTGGCAGTGCAGTGGGAGAGCTGACGTTATACCCATTGATTTACCCTCACATCTCTCCATCCACATATACATCACCGAGTGCTCTGCTCCAAGAATCAGTGAAGGGAGGTTTTATGACTCAATTTTATTCCTCGGCTTGTGCAGACAAGTGGCTCCCATTGTGGAGGAGTCATCTGAAATAAAATATCATTATCACAGACCCTCTTCTTTGATTTAGGTTCAAATAAGGACCTATCATGGCAACTTTCCCTCAGTAAACTAAAGAGGCTATCTTTTAGCAAACGGTAATTGCCGAAATCATCACTTACAGCTTTTTATTTTTAGTTTTTGTGATTATAATATAATTATATCATTTTCATCTTTCCCCTTTCCAACTCCTTCCATGTACCCACACCCTACTTGAACAAGAATCTCAGCAATACACATGCTAACCAACACAGGCTTTTAAAATGAGATAAGAAGAGATGCTGCTAGAAGATAATGCTTGCATGAAGGACCACTTTGTTTTTCTGCCTTTGTTTTGTGATCTTTGCTTTTGCCTATAGAGGGAGTGTGGTGGTTTCAATATGCTTGGAACATGAGAAGTGGCACTATTAGGAGGTGTGACCTTGTTGGGGTAGCGAGTGGGAGAGGTTCTATACTTAAACTCTGCCCACAGCAGAATAGACCCTCCTCCTGATTGCCTTTAGATCAAGATGTAGAACTCTCAGCTACTCCAGCACCATGTCTGCCTGCATGCCGTCATGCTTCCCACCATGATGATAGTAGACTGAACCTCGAAAACTGTAAGCCTGTCCCAATGCACATATTTATCTTTTTATGCATTGCCTCAGTCATGGTGGCTCTCATCACAGCAACGAAACACTAAGCAGGGAGGCATCTTATATAGTATGCATATTTTCTTACTCTCATGTTTATTCTTCTAGTATTGGGTATATTAGGCAGGATCCTGCTACCAAATGTTTCCTAACCTTGTCCCAAACTTACCCTGTTTTTAGAGTCACCTGTCTAATAACACAAACATCCCTGAAAGGTTTTAAGCTAAATTTTAATCTCTTTGTCTCATTGTTTCCTTTCCTCCAGATCTCTGAGGATATCACCACAGTAGAACAACATCTATTCATGAGAAATGTTTAATTTCAACCTGAAGCATTTGTTTCTGTTCCTTAGAATTTTTCCCTACTAAGAATATTATTCATTTACTTACTTTTTATTTGATAATGTCCCTCATCTACACATACATACACAAACTCACATGAACACATGTGTGCATGAATATACAATGTATGAATCAATACTCTGCTTCTGTGTTGCTGGAATGTATGTGGAACATACATTTAGGAAATATAAAAGAATTGCCTCTTCAGGCACAAGATCAGTTCTGAGTCTAATGGGAGTCAATGTGGAGTCAAGCCATGTGCACATTGCTTTTGTGCTGCTGAGAAATATGTTCTCCCATTCTTTTGCTCCATCCATCCTTCCTTTTTTTAGCTTCCTTTCAGGGTACCTGTTTAAATCTTGACACAAGGTAATATAGATTCCATTCTCAGAGAAATAGCTGCTTTTTGTGGAATGGTAGTTGCAAACTATATTCTAGAAACACATTTACAAATACAGTTAATGTGTGCTCTGTTCTTTAGGTAGCTGATCTCATAGGTTCTGGGGCTAAGGCATCATGGTGAGCTGTAAGCGTGTATCATTTGAATGTGGTTAATAGATTGTGTTTTCTCTATTGGGGTGATTTCTCAGTTCTTCTGGACTAGTGTCCTTGGTTTCTCTTTTGACAAACAGGCAGACTTCATTTCATTAAAATGAAGTGTGGCTCTGAACTTCCCATCTGCAGACTTTCCTCTGTTTTCAGTGTTTCCCTGGGAAGTCATCAGTTGGCTGATCATTTCCAGCCTGCAACCCATGTAGTAACATCGGCAGCTGAAGAGGTACTGGAGACTCCATAGCAACACCATCTGTGCATTCACAGAATGTTCTTCTCTCAGATGAAGATGGGGAGGAGTATTAGTCATAATTAGGCAAGTTGCATGCTGGGTCCAGTATCCGATTTGCCTTCCCAGGATTTTTGCAGTGATAAGTAACACAAGATCATGTGGGCATTAATGAATTCCAAGGAAACTGAAAGGAACACTGTTGTTCTAGGTTTTAGCTTTCCATGCTACAAAGGATTCTGCAAACAAATGACCTTGAGTCAAATTCAACCTATAGCCTATTTATATAAATAAAGTTTTATTAAAACATAGTCATAACCATTAATATATTTTCCCCAACATTCAAAATGGATTGTTTCTGATATAGGAATACTTTATAGGTTATTCACTGAATCTTTACAGATAAAATTGCCCTATGCTTATCCTAAAACTGTTAGAAGAATTTTTGTACTCTCATAGTCAGCGTGAATTTCAAATGTAGTCCATGTCTCTGCTAGGTTAACTTATGATGTAGCAGCATCTCCAGATAGTCCTCCATGATATAACAATCCCTTCTACCCTTCCCACTGTAGTAAAATGAGCACAGTGCTTCTTATCTGTTCTCTCAAAACTCAATTACCAGATCCTAATGTCTCCGTGTGTGTTACTATGTAAATTAATAACAGTACATAGAGCAATCATCTGTGTTTCCATTGTATCCTCTCAGAATGTGAAACCATTGTGAGGATAGATTAATTTAGATAACTGTTGATTTTGTATTTTTAAAAGTGTACCTTTTAAATTTGTATTTACAGAAACATGCCATTTTGTATTTAAAAACATTATTCTTTGACAGTTTCAAACATTGTAATTTGACTATATTCATGCTCTCCCCAACTCCTTTCAGATCCATCACTGTCTCTCTACCCACCTAACTTTATGTCCTTTAAGAAAAAACTAAATAAACAAGCATATACACAAAAAACTGCCAAGTCCAATTTAGCCTGTGCATATATCTTGTCTGTGTAGCCATCTACTCACCCTCTCAGGTCGAAATGTCAGAAATGCAGCAGTTGCTTAAGGGATTCTTCAGCTTGTTCCCTTGACAGACAAAGAGCTAAACATTCAAGATAGACCACCAAGCCTCAAAGAAGATATAATTAAACACTTCATTCTTTAGGGATTGGAAGGGCCCTAAGGCTGGGAGATACTACATGGGCAATGACTTGGGTATGTTATAGAGCCCCTGTGTCCCCATATCCTCCCATAGATCCACTTTAGACACCAGATCCCATGCCTTTCCACCATTTCACCTCTCAATGATTTTTTGGCACAAAAATCTTCCATCTCAGGGAGGCTGCCTTCACTTTCTCAGCAGACCTTTATTTCTCTAACCGCCACCTTCCAAGTCAACTGGCAGATCTACCAGAGGTGACACCCCTAAAGTAAACTTTGTATCCATCTCTTGGCACCTATCAGTTGCTAGTAACATTTCAGCTAGGAGTGGGACTTGATGTCCACTCCCCCTTCTCCATGCTGGGATTTTGTCTGACTTGAGTTTGCACAGGTCCTGTGTGTGCTGTCACTACTGATCTTTCATTTTATTTTTTCCTTAGTTCTCTGTAGTACTGTAAGGGGTAGAAAAATGCACGAGAAAATGTAGAATGAGCAGGTGGGGCATTGCATGAAGTTTTTAGGAAAGAGATTTGAAAGTGTTCCTTGGTTGTTCTTTACAGACGGTTTGGATAGTGGTCAGGTTCATAGCCTCTGGGCCCCGGTGCTCACAACAAAAGATCATTTTTACAACTACTTATGTCTGCTCAACCTCTTTACCCTTTCTGTTTCAGCCTCCTCTCTGGTAACATGAAGACAGCAGTTTTACCTTCCTTGTTTACTGCTGGTTAGGACAACCTCATGTAATCCATATACAGCTTAAGTAAAATGCAGCTACCATCCCTAGAGACTCATTCCTTTTAAATATCTTTCAACTTGCTATCATTTCTCTGAGTCTTAGTACCTCTAAACTATTACTTACATGTATGCATGATTATATCCTTTATACAATGAACTCTATAACTCTTATTCTTTGTCAGATCTGACTACACTGGTGATTGAATGGTGGCCTAATGACCTTGCTTCCCTCAGTGTTTCTTAGTCTAGTAAACGTGGAGTCTGTGTCTCCCATTTTTGAAAAAGATGTTGTAATTCAGTTTCAAAGATTGTTTAAAGATTCCACTCTTTGATTTTTATGAAGAGCACAGCTAACCCATGAAGGGATGAAGGGATGCTGCAGGCAAGGAATTTCAAATACTTTCCAGGGAATTCAGTGTTGTGGCCAAAGAAGTTTTCTAATTCCCAAGGAATATGATGGATACACTGTGGCAATCAGAGGCCCCTAGATAGAAGGGCCCTCAGACATTCTAACCTAAGAAAAGCTCTAGACTCTTTGGTCTTTAGTTGACGGGTGAGGAGCAATGCTCTGTAAGTCAAAGGCACATAATGGGTAGATGGATTCCCAAACCATTTGCTGTACAAGAATACAACTAAGGCAGTAAGGCAGATGTGAACTGAATGCCCAGTCCATTATTTAAAACCTAAATAGTCTTATACAGAGCACTTGCTCTCTGGGATTTCTTGTCTATAAACCGTGAATTGTGAATGGTCACAGTATAAGCTTTTTCAGCTGGTTGATCCTGATTTAAGCCTACAATCTGAAGAATAAAGGTCCAGACCCAAAAGTGTCCTGGATCTCTCACACAAGATCTAGAGGATCCAGTATCCTCTTCTGGTTTCCATGGGTTACCCTCGCTCACACATGTACACACATTGTCTTAGTTAGGATTTTATTGCTGTGAATAGTCACCATGACCATGGCAACTCTTATAAAGAAAAACATTTAACTTGGGATGAGTTACAGTTTCAGAGACTTTGTCTATTATTGTCATAGCAGGAAACATGGTGGCATTCAGGCAGACATGGTGCTGGAACAGGATCTGAGAGTTCTTCACCTTGATCCCTTGATCTGCAGGCCCCAAACAGACTGTCGCATTGGCCATAACTTGACCATATAAGACCACAAATCCCACCTCCATAGTGACACATTTTCTCCAACAAGGTAACACCTCCTAATAGTACCTCTTCCTATTGGCCAACCATTCAAACCCTCAAATCTATTCAAACCACCACACACAATTATACATATATAAACACATACACATACACAGAGAGAGACATACAGAGAAAGAGAGAGAGAGAGAGAGAGAGAGAGAAGGAGATATAGACAGAGACAGAGACAGAGAGAGCACATAGAATTCTCCATCTGACATAGCCCCTACCCTGTCACCATCTGGTTGCTTCAGCTGTGCCCACACCTGAGTGGTAAGAGTATCAAGTGAGTGAGTCAGGCAATGGCATGTTTAGGAAATTTAAGTTCCCACTTCCTGCACATGAGACCTGAAGTGAGTCATCTAGCTTTTCATCAGTGGAAGTAAATCTGCTTACCCCTTCCCTGAGGGGCCTTAAGAACTTACTAGGTTCCTATAGTCCTCAGGAACACTGGCTATGAATCCAGATACTGGATCCCCAAACCTCCATGGAAGGCACATGTCTAATATTTAGCCATTAAGGAACTATTGTTGGCGCATCAGGGAATTTACTGTCTTAATGACTTAGATAATAGTTTTTCTTTTAAGATTTACTAATTTGTGTGTGTGTATGTGTGTGTCTGCCTGCCTGCCTGTATGTATGCATGTATTATATATGTGTGCATATATGTACTTATATAAAGGTATGTGTGTGTATGAATACAGGTATACATAAAGGCCAAAAAAGGACCTTGGATCCTATGATTTAAGACATTTGTGATCCGCCTGATATGAGTGTCAAGATCCAAACTTTGGTCCTCATGATTGACCAGCAAGTGCTCTTATCGGCTGAACCACATCTCCAATCCCAAAGGTTTTTAATTCTGAATTGTGAGGGTACTAAGGACTTCTCATTTCCCACAATGTAATGGCACTTGTACTTAACAATATTTATGTGTCTTAGCAGGAAAAAAATTATGGATCTCTTTACATCCATCTCTCCAACAGAAGGAGGAAAAAGACAGTATCAGAAATCTCTATAAAGAGCCTCCAATGGTAGTGGGGGTCAGAGGTTAGAAATATAAGCATGTGTTACCATGGTGATAGAGTTACAATTCCTTTAGGAGCTTGTTTTATATATTGTTTGTTATTTCTATCTGTTTTCTTTCATCACCTTTGGGTTTTTTTCCTCAAATTACAAAATAATTAAAGAATTTGGCAAAGAAAACCAGGCAGATGTAACAGCTTCCTCTTACATTCCTCACTGGAAGTAAACAAGCTGCAATGTCATTTTTCTTGCTGCCACCAGAATCACACCCTCCCGAGTGCTCAGATGCAGCACAGAGGCATGGCCCCAGGAAGTAGAAAGCCCTTAGTCTCTCTGGAATGTAACTAAATTTAAAGGGTGCCGCATCAGCTGTAGGAAGAGGGGAATCTACAGAGAAGAGTCCTCTGCTCTCTGAAAACTGCTCAAGGCTACCCCTAGAAATCCTTGAGAAGAAAGGGCATGAGGCTACCACGTGGTGCCAGCATCAATGCACTTGCAGGCTCTCTTTATACAAGGATAAAGAAAAGAAGTTAGGGAAATCCACACATGGGCTACGGAGATGGCTCAGCTCACCATGCAAGCCTGAGGACCTGACAATGCCCATGAAAAAGGCAGGCACTGAAGTGAACTACTATAACCCCAGCAGTGGAAAAAGGAAAGAACAGGCAAACAGGAGGATCCCTGGAGCTTGTGAGCTAACCAGCCTCGCTGAGTCAGGGAATACCAGGTTCAGTCCTGACTCAAAAACTAAAGAGAGCAATTAAAGATTGACACCTAGCATCAACTCTTAGCCTTTACGTGTGGGAGCACATATACCTGCACGCATACACACACAGACACACAACACAGACACATACTCACACTTCTACACACATGTGCACAGACCTCTACACACATAAACACACACCTGCATACACACACACACATATCTCTACACACATAAACACACACCTGCACACACACACACATATACACGCCTCTACACATTTGTGCACAGACCTCTACACACATAAACACACCTGCACACAACACACACTTTTGCACACACACCTCTACACACATGAGCACATACTCCCACACACCCACACCCCTGAATTCACACACACACATGAAAAAAAATCAATAAACTTAGGCTGAAAGTTCATTGACAACCTGTATAGTGTGTACAAGGCTTAAGTTTGAAGTTCAAAAGTTAGATTTGATTGAAATTTATGTTCCATAAACAAGATACTATTTTATCATTGTTGGCACAGAGGAAAAGACTTAATTTTCCCAACTCCTAAATTTCAGGGAAACGCAATTAACTGTGGATAATTTTAGTAAGAAATGATGCAATTCTATAATGTGGTTTGGAGTACTGTTTTTGAAGGGAAACAGACTCTTTACCACTTAGAATCTGTACCTTGCCTGTGGTTCTTCAGATAAAGCTAGCTGAGTCTATTTCCATCCTTGATCCTTAATTTTCACATCAAAGAACAAGTCCTGGATAATAATACCTGGTTAAAATGGCACAGTGTACATGAAGCTGTTCCCTAGCATACAGTATGTGCTCCAAAACCACAGTCATTGCATTCTGTATTGGGTGCTGAGGTTTAGTAACAACTGTTCAAATTAGACTTTGCTACAGGAAAAAAAAGAAGACAGAAACAGTCCTAGGATGAGTTAAAGTCAATGTGGAGAGACATCCTTTTCTTAAAATCCATCTGCTAAAAAACGAGACATCCTCCCTTAGTGAGATGCAATCCTTGGACCTTGTGCTACTTCATGGACCTTTGCAGGTTACCAGCTGCTTTTGGCTCTCAATTTTCTCCTTCTATAAATTAAAAAAAAAAAAAAGTCCAACTAAATTTCTTCTGTGGAGTCTTCCTGGCCTAGCTCTTTGCCCTCCCAGGAAATTCCAGATAGAAACAATACTTGGTGTTGCTGAGCTTAGTTTTCTAAGCTGAAGTGCTCTGATTAGGGCTTAATTGACCAGTTAGCTTTGAAGAACAAAGTTTTGATGAATTAGAGGCATAGGCAGAAAGACTGGGAGAGGAGTGACCCGGGATGTCAGCCCTTCGCAGGATCTCTGGGAGCAGGTGAGGCAGGAAAGAAGGGATCAGAGTCTAGATGAAGACTTAAAAGGCTCTCCTGTTTACTCACTTTCAATTCCTTGGATAGTAGTCACAGACTTTTCACCCAGTTAGCTGAGGAGAGCCATCAGCAGGAAAAATGCAGCTATGATAGATGATTGTTGACACTCTGAAGTAGGCACTGTGCTAAGAACCCATCCAGCTCACAAAGGAGACTAGATCATTGGCTCATTTTGATAGATAATAAACCCAAGGCACAGAAAGAATAAGGAATATAGCCAGACTTTCATGCCATGCCCATAGTGGGGCTGTGAGTCAAACCCAGGTGTCTTGACTCAACCCTGCTGGGATGATGGGGCATGAGTAAGGAGCTGACTTGAGACCCCTCCCCCATCATGCTTATCCTCTCTTCCCCTGCCGATGGTATCTGCTGTCTCAAGATTTTTAGATTAATTCAGAGGGATGTGTCACAGTCTTTGTCCTCTCTAGCATCATGATCAAAGCTGGAGAGAGTAATACTTATGGTTAGTGGGGGCTAGCATTTGTTCTCTCTGGGGATCAGGAAACTGGGCATTTGCTGTACTGACTTATTTGAGAAAATAGAGAACATTAAATTAAGTTAAAATAATCCTTTCATTTTTTCCCAGGGTCACTATGAGTTTTTAAGGTTGTTGGTTTGTTTTTGTTTGTTTTAAAATGAATTCACATTTAGCCTTTAAGACAATCTAGCCATAGAACTCGTTTTATCTTGGATAACAAATTTTGAACTCATTAGAGTAGCATATCCAACCTGTGACACTAAGGCCATCTGTGGACATATGCAGCCAAGGACAGCTATGAAAATGGCCCAACACAAAATTACAATCTTATTTAAAACACTATGAGACTTTTAAAATCTCCCTTGCTCAATTCTGAAGAACGTGAACTTTGTGACAAGGTCAGTGTTGCCCTGTCTATAGGTTGTAGGAACTGGTAAGACTCCCTGTTTCTCTTCTCTCACCCTGTCACCTAGCATCCTTTCTTGTTATGAATTTGGGAGTTCATATCCCACATAAGTGAATCATGTTGTACCTTCATTTTATGACTGGCTCACTTTGCTTAGCATAACAGTCTCCAAGTTTTCCTCTTATGGCAGTGTTAGGCTTTACATATGCTTGAGACTGAATGGTCCCGTTCTCATTCACTATTTATCTGATCATGAATCAAGCACATTTTAAAAGTCTTGAAGCATATTGGTTTACTTATCTTGAATTTTAAAAGTCCTATCATTTTGTAATCAAGAAGAGACACAAAAGCAGAAATGCCTACCCGCCCCTCCATCCCCAATCCTGTACAGACCTAAATTATTAGTGGCTCAGCAATCAACTTGTATAAACTAATGGGATAGCCTTGCAGTTTCCAGGGCAGACATTTCTGTAACTCTTGTTCCATAGAATCACAAGTGTAAGATACTGCCCTCAATACTTTTTTCCTCTGGTCATGATGTTTCATTTATCCTAAACAAAGTGAGTTATTTTGCTTGCACTGAAACTTGCTTTTGGGAATGTACTTAAGCCTTGTGAAAAAAAAAAGAGAGAGAGAGAGAGAAGGCTACTTTCCACAGTAATAGATTTGCTCAAATATTAACTTTAGAGAATTGTAACTTGACAGTTCTTCAAAGAATATATAAAGCTAATTATGAGTGAGAATCATTTCAATTTTAATAGTTTAAAAAACCCCATCAGCTTAGGATTATTCTCTTTGAACTTGTATTTTAGACCTGTCTGTCACTAGAATCTGACATTTGGATTTTGTCCAAATTACATAAATGAAAACATTGGTAACTTAATCATGTTTTGTTTATTTTTCATGTAATATTAAGACAGGAGGTACCGTACTCAGATTTCTCTTTTAAATAAAATTTGCATAAATTTAGCTTTTGGACACTAGTATTTATCTATTGAATGAAAGATGACTCCAGTATGCACACATTTGTGAACATTATCCATGTGGCTTCATTTCACTACTTGTTGATGGTGTGTTATTTCATTTTGAGAATATAAATGCATAAGATTGAAAGGGAGCAGCAAGCTACAGGATGCTCACAGCATGGTTCATATGTCTGGCCATGAATGATATTAACCAGTAGTTATTCCCCATGCTCAGCCTGAGCTAGAGCTGAGTCTGTGTGGAGATCTTAGGTCCAACATCATCACTGGGGTCACTTCTGTCCTGGGTCAGCATACCCTCAGTGATTCAGTCGGCCCATGAGATTTGGGTCATGGCTGCATGTCTTTTAAAGCAATAATTACTTAATATATCTTCTTTGGTTTTCTTTGATCATTTAAAGGAGGGTTGTATCACTTATCTATGTTAAGACCAACCTATCTTCTTTGTTGTTGTTGTTATTTTTTTCAAGACAGGGTTTCTCTGTGTAGCCCTGGCTGTCCTGGAACTCACTCTGTAGACCAGGCTGGCCTCAAACTCAGATATCTGCCTGCCTCTGCCTCCCAAGTGCTGGGATTAAAGGCATGCACCACCAACACCCGGCTCCAACCTAACTTCTAATAGAGGATAAATACAAAAATTAACTACAAATAGGGAAATATACTTGAAGCCAACTCTCTTCAATAAAAATGAAAATATAAACATTTATAGCATTTATAGTGAGAGGCACATAAGCCATCATAGGACCTGTGTCAGCTAGGATTCTCTAAGGGCCAAATATACCTGTGTATGTATGTATGTGTGTGTGTGTGTGTGTGTGTGTGTATGCGTGTGCGTATGTGTGTGTGTGTGTATGTATGTGTGTGTGTATGTATGCATGTGCGTGTGTGTGTGTGTGTGTATGTGTGTGTGTGTGTGTGTGTGTGTGTACGGGCACATGAAAAACAGATCTATTAGATTGACTTACATAGTATATTCTTGGTGGTTCAGCAATGGCTGGCTGTAGACTAGAGAGACTAAGAACCCAGTACCAACTCAATCTGCATGGCCAGATGCCTCAACTATCCCAATCTGGTACTTAAGGCCTGGAGGGTTCTTGGAGAACAGCTGGTCTTTAGTCCATGTTTAGAAGGAAAAAGGAGCCCAGTTTAGGTATCAGTGAACAATGCCAATAGTGATGGCAGAGGCACCAAGAGGCCAAGGTAAGCATGCAAAGCTTTGCTATTAGACTTCCTTCTGACTGGATAGCTACAGGAAGATGCTTCCCACTCCAAGGAAGAATCCTGTCTCCTCAGTAATCACTTCTGGAAAAAAATACCCTTTCAGGCTCTCCCAGAAGTATATCTTTTAGATTATTTTAAACCAGTCAAGTTAACAATCAAGAGTAAACATCACAGGCACCAGATGAGACATTACCTATTTCATCAATGACAGAGACAGCTAAAAGGGAAATGAACACTTTATAAGCAACACTAGGCTCTGTGACACCTCCTATCTTACCCATCCTTGGTCTAGACTTTGAGAAACGAATACACGTCACATAAGAAGCAATAACTGTGCCCAGAAGAGTACACATTTAGCCATATAACTGCCATGACTGCCAGCAATAGTGATGGCTATAATACCCATGTCCCCATTTACCATGGCCACTGGCTGATCATCATCACTAATGTCTTAGAGTTTCGGGAGAACACTTTCTCCCTAAAGATTTTTTATTCCTGTGTGTATTTATGTATACTTCCCCCCTCTTTATCATTTGAGCAATATAGCTACTTGAAAGGCTTTCTTCTCATTAACCTGACATTTGTCTGTATCTCCAGAGTAGTATCCCAAAATTATTTAGCTCTTCAAAGCCACCCTTGTGGATCTTCAAAGCTGAGTGATGGAAGACTTGAACAATGTGTGGAGATTCATATAGAGCAGCTGAGAGGCAGAGTTAGGACTCAGACTCAGGTAGTCTGATGGCAGAGGCCATATTATAACCATAAAGGACCCTAACCCCTAAGAACATTGCAGAATATACATGGTAGCCATAAACCCTAGAACTGCACGCCTTGCTTCTGACATATTTGACCACAAGAAAGAACCACCTGATACCTGTAACTGATTGACTGTCATTGCAAAGTCTCTCCGAGTACTTCCAACAGGATGAGGAAATGCTTGGCTACAAATTCGTGAAGCCTGCATGGGACAAAGCAGCTTGCATAGCAGGCCCACGAGGGCCAGATCTGAACTCCTCAGGCATGCTGAAAGTGCAAGGTTATTCGATCAG
This sequence comes from Mastomys coucha, assembly GCF_008632895.1. NCBI lineage: Eukaryota > Metazoa > Chordata > Mammalia > Rodentia > Muridae > Mastomys > Mastomys coucha. Next base: position 42,261,338 of record NW_022196911.1, on the reverse strand, counting down.
AACCTGCACACGAGTTCTCTGAGGCAGCGCATCACAAACACATGGTGCAGAGAGAAGAAGAGTGTGTCAGTGAACCACAGGGGCCACGGCATTTCACAGCCCATTGAGCTCTGCATGACTAAGGAGGAAACCACACTGGCTGACAACTGTCACCGGGCTCATCGTCATTATAGTAAACTATCACAAAACCATATTGTGCAGACACCTGGGTCTTACTGTCCTTACTGTCCTGTTTATTCACCTCTGTCTATATCCCTCTTCAAGGTGTAAGCTGTGTCTCTGAACCTAATACGCTAGGCCAGCCCTCAGAATCATGGTGAGTGAGAACCTGCTTTCTTTTCAGGACTACAGTGTAAAGTCTCAATGACAATCTGGGAGCTTATATTACCTGAAAAACTTTTTTGTGCCTGTTATGAGAGAGGAAGTGTTTCAGCCTTGAATGCAGCAGTCAATTGGCAGACTCCCTGCTTCGGGTGCCTTTTACCATGGTGAGAAAGACAAATAAACTCTAGATAATCAAGTAGATATATAGTAATATGTGAAGTCACACTGAATGATAGAAAGAAAAAGCCAGAGTGAACAGAGCAGGGAAGGAAGTGTCTGCTATGGTAGTGGAGGGTGCTCAGGAGGACAGGTAACTGTGGCAAGTCATTGGGAGGGCACTTCCAACCACCAGGATCAAACCCAAGGATCAAAGGGGCAGATCCTTGGAGATGATTCAAAGAATGAAGAGCCTTAAAGAAGTAGAGGGGAGCCAGCCCCAATGGCACAGACCTGGCATCTTGCTACTCAGGAAGATGAGGCAGGAGGATTTAAAGTTATAGGGTAATCTGGGTTACTTAGAGAGATCTCCTCTTTAGATAGGAAGGGAGAGAAGGAAGAAGTAGAAAAGGGAGTTGGAGGAGAGGAAGCTAGGATGGAGTGTAGGGAGGAGGAGTGTAAGGGCAGATGCAGATAGGAAAGAAGGGAAAGAGAGGGAGGGAGGAGAAAGGACAGGCATGGAAAGAAAAGGGAAGGAGGGAAAAAAAGAAAAGTGGGGAGGGAAGCAAGGATGTGATGAAGCAAAGAAGGGAGGCGGGGATAAAGAGAAGGAGGGAGAGATCTTATAAAGTATAAAGACTGAGGAGAGCATGGGGGACCTGGGTCATTCATGTGATGCCTTATAAAAATGGAGCTTGGCTGTAGACTTCAAAAGTTTTGGGGGAGCTCGTCCCTGTGGTAGTGTCATACTCTGTTTTGAATTTGCAAAGACTTACCCAACTTTCCTGAGGACAATAGATTTTATAAGGGCAAGAGAGGAAGCCAGGCAATGAATATAGAAAGAGACAGCTAATTCTGCATCCAGGATGCAATCTTTTTTTTTTTTTTCTGGTTTTTTGAGACAGGGTTTCTCTATGTAACCCTGGCTGTCCTGGAATTCACTCTGTAGACCAGGCTGGACTTGAACTCAGAAATCTGCCTGCCTCTGCCTTCCAAGTGCTGGGATTAAAGGCATGCACCACCACTGCCTGGCAATGCAGTCTTTTAAAATTATCTTTTATTTGATTTATACTCTAATGGCACCACAAGCCTGAAAGTACGTTTGGCATAATGCTCATTCAGAGTTCCTTGGTGAGACAGCCCATTGTTAGTTTTAGTGTATTTGGAAACAATGTAGGTTCCCCATTTCTAAGGGTTCTGAGTTTCTGGTTTTAATATCCCCCTGTTAGTTCTAACTAGCTAAATGCTGGTGTTCCCATCTCCCATCTCCAGGCTATTATTTGAGCCAAGAAGTCTATGATTTTCCAACAGAATTGTATTGTTGGAAATCTCACATAACTGCAGATTAATTTGCCCCATGCTTCCAATAATTGCCATATATTTAAGTTCCACTGATGGACATATATCCAGTCCTCATTGGCATGTCTTCTTTGGTCAGACTCCCACTATGCACAGCCTCTACCAGGCACACGCTCCTTTTTGTTTCTCTGCTACTGACAGATGGCTTTTTGCTTTGTAGTCCCTTATTCATTTTATTGACCTCTTACTTTCTTCTCAATAGTAGCCCAGAATATCTTTTTTGCCATACTTAATTTTTTATCATGTGAGTTTTTGTATGTGTGGTATGCATGTATCTACATGTGTGTTCACATGTGCAGGTATACACATGTCTTCATATGTATATGTATATGTGTCTATGTCTTCCTTGATGGCATGTGCATATGCCTGTTTGTTTATTTTTAATGTCTTTGAGAGTTTAACACATGAGGAAAATGCATTGCTGTACCATGGGACCTGCCTCCCATTCTTTAACTTTAGTTATCACAGACTGTCCTCACTGTTTCCTAGGCATTCGCTGTCTATTCTAGGTGTATTGTCCTAGTTCCTAGTTCCTTCAGCAATCTGTAAAAATTACATGCTGTTTTTTCCTTTGTACTGAAAGATATGGCAACAGAAGCACCGCTACTCAGTTGCTGCATTTGCACAGCCATAGTATGGGACAGGGTGCTAGTCCCAGCCTATCTATTTCAAATAAGGATTCTAATCAGTATAGATTGTGCGAAACAGGTCACACCATAACGTTTCTGTTAACTTAATTGAGTCAAGAAAACTTATCAGCCCTCAACATCAATAATTCATATCTTTTGAATGGGCAGGGTGAGCATGCCTAATTCCTTCTATATACTACTTTCTTTAATCTCTTCAACTCTGGAGGGCATCTGTTACTGCATGCTACACTGCATGTCACTTGGAGCTCATGTGTGTGCTGTATTAACTTCCTGTTCTTAACTCTATCTAAAGCTTGTTCCCCTCTGAAAGGCTTAGATCTCCTCTGAGCAAACTTCTGAGATCTATCTTTCAACTCCTAAACTATTGCATACTATCCTCTAAAAGGTCATGATCTACAGCAACAGGCCTTCACTGATGGAGGGAGGGAGATATGCAAATAAAGCTGAGGAAAGTGTGGGGGCAGCCACAAGGCCCAGATCTGTGCCCCCAGACCTTGGGGTTGCTTTCAGGCCACACAAGGCCAAGAACATCATCCAAGGAAAAGCCCTGTTTGTAAATGTGGCTGAAAACCAAAAATATTCTGGCCTTTGACATTTCTGCTTTGAAGTATAGCAGCAGAGCAAATTTTGTCTGTGATAGTTTCAGGAGTCAGGGGAGGAAAGGAACAAAAAAGACAACCTGTCTTTTGTGAAGGGTTTCAGGATTTTAATATTGGAATCAGTTTGGCTTCACAAAGAAAGGTTGTAGGCTCGTTATATGCAGTCTCTCTCTCTCTCTCTCTCTCTCTCTCTCTCTCTCTCTCTCTCTCTCTCTCTCTCTCTCTCTCTCTCTCTCTCTCTGAGGCTTGTTGCCTTTCTCAGAACCTCTGGTTAAGTTTGTCTAACCCTCCATATATAAAGATTTCTGTGCTAACCAGTAGTAGAATCTATGTTACAGTTCATGCATGTATAGCTCAAAATGTGTGTTCCACAGCGATAATGCAGAGGAGTACAGTTCTTCTTTTCTTTGCAGTCCTGTATTTGCAGTTCATCAGCACAGGAACCTTCCCAAGCCTTGCCTGACCTTGGCTCCTTCATGGGATGGTAGTGGCACAAGACTGGGAACATGAAATCCTCTAGCAGACATAGCGGAGACCTTATTTTGGGAGATATTCTGGCTCAGCCTTTTATGGTTTTGTTGTTGTTTCTTGTAGCTCAGGGTCTTGTTACATAGACCAATCTTGCCTGAAACTAGCTACGTAGCTCAAGTTAGCCTTAACTCTGTGATTCTCCTACGTTTGGCCTGTTACATGCTGAGATTGGACACCAACTTCTTACTATCCCAAGGTGGTCATGTCAGAGATATGTAAGCAGTAACTTGTACATATAAATCTATGAGCAAATAAACACTAGAGATATGGATAATCCACAAGAGAACAAATTCTGTTGATGAACCCAGTTAAGAGAAATACTAACACAGACTAAGGAGGAAAACTGTAGGGGGACTGGGTTGAATCTCATGGATTTTCTTGCTTTTAAAACATTTGCTTTTTAAATTTTCATTTACAAGAATGGCTAGTCACAACTCTCTGCAGAATGCTGACAAATATCACAAAGGTTTTAGGCAGTCAAGGTGTGATTTTATGTTATGTGATGATGAAAGTGTTACCTGGGAGTGTGTAGACTTGTGCATTAAACATTGCTAAGCACTACCTTGGCCACTGTCTGATATCACCAGCATCTGGATTCTCACACGAGTGTTACTTTGGTCTTTCCAAATGCAGGACAGAGCTCTAGCTACCTCTTTACTGCTCTGGCCCAGTTGCTAATATTACATTGATTGCATCAATGGGTCACTGCTGAACCCAGCATGGGACTCCTCTACCACCTAAGGCTAAATCACATGGTTCTATACATATCCACACCCCAGCCTTACTTGCACAGACTTGGGTCACAAGCTCACACTTGTTTTGTCTGTTTGGTTTTCAGATTTGGGTGGTGGTAGGGAGACAGGAAGTTTCCAAGGCCCTGCAGTTTCTTATCTGACCCTAGAACCGAAGAAGAAAATATAGCAATTTTCTATTCTTTTATAGACTTCGCTATAGTTCAGGGACTTCTGCTAAGAAATTGATATCAATTTATTTTATATCTACTTCTGATTCGATTATTAGAGATCTGCATATGTAATTTGAGATCAGTCTTTTCTTTCCCTTTCCCTCTCTCTCTCTCTCTCTCTCTCTCTGTCTCTCTCTCTGTCTCTCTCTCTCTCTCTCTCTCTTGC